>NC_056737.1:1572062107-1572209607 GCF_019279795.1 Protopterus annectens
AAAATAGTTTAACACATATTGTATCATTACGTTAGTACTTTTAACAGTGCTTTTCCAAGTAAGAGTAGATTGCAGTTTGTAGTACTAGAACCGTACACCCCTGCATTCAAAGCTGGGACTCTGAGTACTGTCTATCTTGGTGTTTGAGCTGTATGTTTTTATGTATCTCCTATTGGATATTGATCTGTTATATTGATATTAACTGTAGAGTACTATGTTTTATTGGACATGTCATTGAGGACTGCTGTCATGTAGTAATGGCATACCTTTCACTTTCAGGCATCTATCTTTCAAAACATTCATCCTAATGCATAACCTGTTGCCTATCTATTTTCTGTCTGTCCTCTGTACAGATGTGCAGATGTCAGGTATTGCTAAGGCCATATCACTGTGTAGGTGCCCACATTGTATTGTGCTGTGGGCCTGGACACTGCTGCTAGTTCCAACATGTGGGGCATTCCTTAACGTGGGCCTTACCCCTTTTCCTTGCCTGTGTGAGGGTCATTACAGAGGTGGTAGCCTACAGATTCACATACAGTAGGTGGCAATATGTCACAGGACAGGAGATGTGGAGACAGCCAAACAACATGGGGGACATATCCCCATATTTGTGAACAGATTCTATGTCATCAGTGCTGTTGTACACATGGTGGATTGGGAGATTGACAGGGTTTGTGTGGACATGCATTTAGTGAGTGACTTCATGACTGACAGTGATATGTCTCTGACATAGCTCTCCACTGGCACGCTGTCCACAGGCTGGCCACATGTCTGCCTGTTATGTTTTGTCTGATCCCCAGACAGTTGGTGTCCTTGGTAAATCATCGTGGACTCTGGGGAATGCAGTCAGTAAATACTTACATCTATTGGTATTGCCAACGTCATATTCCTCATAAAGGATTTTACAACAAACCCAGTAACATTTGCAACTGTCTCAATGTATGACAGAGATATGTCCAATCTACCCCTGTGTTTGTGCCTCTGTCCCTAAATGATTTCAGGCTTTGTCCAGATGTCAATGAGGTGCAGACATATGTATTATCATTATTTCTTTTGCCTCTGTCCCTAAATGATTTCAGGCTTTGTCCAGATGTCAATGAGGTGCAGACATATGTATTATCATTATTTATTGACTTCCTTCCTGCTACCATCCCAGTGATGGAGTAGACCCACAGGCATGTCAGGGAAGAGGCCTTAGATATGAGTCCTAAGCCTGTACATTCTGAGGTGAACTGTACATGTGAGAGGCCTGTGCATGTCTGGCCATCGTTAACAGACTGTCATGATTGTGTACACATCATGTGTACATGTTATTTGGTCTGTGTATGAAGGGGGTGGATGTAAGTGTTATGGCTGCTTCTTTATCTGACTGTGCATGCTGCTCCAGTTTCTGCTGTATTTGTAGGGGCAGACTGAGACATGTCCCATACCAAGGTATGGATTCAGTCTACACTGAGAACTGGGACTGTGTATGTAGGGCTAGTGTGTGAGTGGCAAACAATGATGTATTTGTTCACGCAGTCTGTATACTCTACTGTTCACTTAACTTACCAGTATATGACAGTGACTGTGGTGAGGTTGGTTCTGGGTATGCACTTTTACACTGGTGTCTGTTTGGCACTGCTGTTACATCCCTGTGGTGCCTGATATATTTGCAAATGCATGTGTAATTACCCATAGCAGATGTCCTAATTCAATTACTTGTGCTATTTCAGTAAATATATGTTAGAGCTCACTGGGAGGGTGTTACTACAGCAACTGTGTTAGCTTATCTACACCAGTACTTTAGATACATCCCCATTTCCATGGCTTCCACCAACCACTTTGTCAGCCTTGGTCCAGATTCATTGCAGAATGGGGTTCTGAGCATACCTGTCAACTGGCTGGATTATTTCAGGATATCCAGATTTATTGCTCATATTTCTTGTCTGATTTACAGATTATTATAATTTCTCTGGTAAATCACTGTGATGATATGATTGTTGTAAGAAAATGAGGACATACATTTCATTTACCTACCTCACATCCATCAGAATATGTATGCTGAAACAAACTGTGTCACTCTGTCAAGAAGAGTACAGGGGGATAATGACCTCTTCTTTCCTGGATGATAATGCGTTTGTACTGAGATGTGCCAAACAGAAGGACTTTGTGACCACAGTGGCAATGTGGTGGTCAAGAGACATTGCTGTCAACCTGTGTACCCAGATTTCTTATAACACCTTCTTTGTTCGGGGGACTGCCATCAATGTGGAAATCATGGAAACAGGGTTTTCCACAAAGGGGATGACAGCACATTTTCTGACATTGAGCTTAAGGCCATGGCTCTGACACCAGTCAGTGGTCTCAGTGAGGCCTTTCAGTAGGATTCCAGCATCACTTGGGTAGTTCATAATAGATCCCAACTTGCACTTGTCTGCAAACATTGTCAGCCAGAGCCCCTTCATGTTGGCATGGACTTCAGAGGAGTTGATACCAAACATGAGAGGACCCAGGACAGAACCTTGTGGGACTCCACTTATGACTGCTCAGCAGTCTAACCTGGAGTAGCTATTTCCACACTGTGAGTCCTATCTGTGACCCAGTTTTCAACCCATCCTGTGATTTAGGGGTTGATGCCTAGCTCAGTGAGTTTTTGCATGATTCCTGAGTGGGTAATGTTATCAAAGGCTTTGGCCAAATCAAGGTAGGCTGTATGTGCCACCTTGCCTTCATCCACAGCTCAGGTAACTGATGCCAAAAAGTTGACCAGGTTGATTGAGCAGGTATGACCTACCCTTCACAAAAGTAAACTGTGTGGGATCTTGAGTCTGCAGATTCTCATATCCCTGTTTATTACATGCATGATGATGCATTCCATAGCTTTGATAACAGATTTGTCAGGCAGTTGAGGTGGTATTTCTTAGGGACTGTAGTCACACCTCGTTTGTGGAAAGGGGTGACTGTAGCAATGCACAATTCAGTAGGGACAAAGCCTGAGGTGAGACTGTGCTTGAACAGTGCACACAGGTGAGATGCCAGGTCACTCTGTAGTTCATGAAGAATACAGCCAGGGATATTATCAGGCCCCATAGAGGCTGTATTCTTGGCCTTGGACAGTGGTGTTTTAACTTGTGCAGCAGTAATACTGGGTGCCTGATAGTGTACTGGTATTGTGATTGGTCCTTTCAGGGAGGAGAGAGGGGTAAAGTTTGTACTTAATATGTCAGTCAGTGTATTGGCAATATTTGTTGGCTCAGTCTAGGAGTTACCATTGTCTAGTAGCTCAGAACAAATCTTGGTATTGCCATGGAGATTCTTTACATAACTGTATGAGGCCTTGTGGTTGTCTTTACTATATGTGCCAATTCTGTTTTCACAGCTAACTTTGTAGTATTTGATGAGGGATCACAACTTTTAATTGAGACTGATAAGGGTTTTTTTCCAGTCTTGGGACTTCACTTTATTCCATATCAGTTCTCTCCTTCTGTTGTACAGTTTTTTTATTGCCGGGGACCACCAGATCGGCTTCCTTTTTTGGAGGTGAGGGTTCTGGTTCTATTGGATATGGCGGTATCCATGCATTTGTGTACATGTTCATAGTGCATTGTAGCTTGATTCAGCAGTCATGCAACTAGTCTCTATTTGCATGGCTGCTGTGAGCTTAGCCACCTCTGTTGTTATGAGGCCATAGTTAGCTTTTGACAGGCTTTTCATGGTAGTTACCTGTGGGGAGGGGGCTGTGGATTTCCAAAGGTTATTAATTTGTGTTAAGATATAACAAGGGAGGAGTTGACTACTGGTGTAGTGCAACAGTTGCCCATGTTATCAAGGACCAAGTCGATGTGATGGGCATGTGCATCGGTACATGAGTAGCTTTCCCAAGTAATGCTGGAGTAGTTGAAGTAAACCAGTATGAGAGTGTTAGGTTGGACACTAATATTCTCCAGGATGTTTAGGGACATGGAGTGTGAGTCTTGGGACATGTTAGGGGATTTATAGCAAGCTACAACCTGAACCACTGTCTTACCCAATGTAAGCTACACCTGCAGGATCTGTAATGCATAATGTTGTTCTAACACTCTGGAGGTGTTGGCATCCTTAATGAATATGGAATTACCACCACATTTGGTGCTTCAGTCAAAGTTCTGCAGCCAAAAGTTGTGGAATGAGTTATAGGCTGGTAGTGCAGGGGTGCTTCCTGCTGTCTCTAACCAGGTCTCTGGTACAGCACAGATGTCATTGTTCCCCATTTTAAGGAATACTTCCAGCAAGTGCATTTTCAGATTTAGACTTCTACTGTGCAGCAGCATGACCCTCAGATTGCATGTGTTTTTAGCTGTCATATATTTCTGTATACATATATATTTTATATATATATATATATATATATATATATATATATATATATATATACATGTTTACTCACCTTTCTATATATATATGTGTGTATGGATATATGTAGATATAAATGTGGATGTATATCTCTCTATATATGTATGTATTATGTATAGATTTGTCCACATATATGCATCTTCATACATATATACATGTATATATAGAGAACCTGACTGATTCTACAGACTCCTTTCCCTACTGTTGAATGACTGTACTAATTGATATGTTGGTAATGTCATCGCTGTTTTATAGGGCTCATATGGTGTAATGGTACATTGCTTTCGTTGTAGTTTATAGGGGACTGGGTTCAAGACTTTGCAGGCTTTATTATTTAGACACCCTTTGGACAGATCTGTTGCAGTAAGAGGTTCAGAGTGTGGATCTGATGTCTGACTGCACTACACACACACACACACACACATATATATATATATATATATATATATATATATATATATGTATATATATACATATATATATGAATATATATATATACATATATATATATATATATATATATATATATATATATGGATCTAGGACACTAGCATATGTCCGAATCACAAAACATTGAACAAGCATACACGAAAGTGCTTAATATTGAAAAGCGCTTCCGTGTATGTGTAGTTCAAAAAAAATCTACATTTCTGCAGCCCCCCTGCACCTCCCACACCCCTCCTACTTTAATATTCTCACTCCAAGATAGCACTACAGTGGGGAAAAGGGAATTTTCCCTTACCCGCGCTGTAGTCCGATCTACGAAACAGGCACACATACACGGAAGCGCTTTTCGCTGTTAAGCGCTTTTGTGTAGCTGTGATCGATGTTTTGTGATTCAGACATATGCTAGTGGAGCATATGTCTTGATCCCATATATGTATATATATATATATATATATATATATATATATATATATATATATATATATATAGATTCACTTTGGAATCTCAAAATACTGAAATGCCGAACTTCAGTATCTCGAGACAAAAGTGCCCAATCTGCAGATGCACGAACCTGCAGAATATCGAACCTGGAAATGCCGAACCCATGGTACTGATAGCGCATTAGGTGAGTGTGTTCTTTTTAAGGGTTTTGGGGAGGGGTTGTGTGTTTGTGAGTGTGTCAGGGAGTGTTAGGTGTGCATTAGGGTATGTAGGTTAGAGTGTGAGTGTGTCAGTGTTGAGAGTGGTGGTGTTTGTATCTGTGTAATGTGTGTTTGTGCGAGGGATGTGTGGAATGTATGTTGGTGGGTTTTGTGTGTGTTGGTGTTTAGTGCAACCTCGGAGTTAGTATATATACATAGGGGTAGGTGCAACCTCCCACATGGGAGATGCAGGGGGGCTTTCCCCCCTGCATATAGTAAGGGTAGGTGTGTGTGTTTGTTCGGATGTGTGCGTGTCTGTTGTTTCTTTTTTGAAAGTGTCAGAAGGTATGTGCATTTGTATTTGTATGTGTTGTGTAGTGTGTGCTCGATATTTTGTGTTTCGCGGTTTTGTGGTTTCGGTAATATGGATTTTTGTCTTCATGTTCTTGAGATACTGAAATTCAATATTTGAAGTGAATCCATATATATGTGTATGTATATATATATATATATATATATATATATATATATATATATATATATATATATCATGTGTGTATATTTTATATGTATATCTCTTCATATATTACATATTAATGTTTAGATATATATATATATATATATATATATATATATATATATATATATATATATACGTGTGTGTATGCATCTCCATACACATATACATTTATATCTATGTACAACACATGACTATTGTTAACAAATCTTTTCCCTACTGTTGAAAGGCTCTTCTGCATGATATGTTTGAAAAAACATCAGCCATATCTGCAGCTTCGATGGCTTAGTGGTAAATTGCTGTGGCTGTGGTGCGCAGGATCCTGTGGTCAAGACTTGCAAGGGCTGATTAGTTTGTTGCTGAGCAGAACAAGGGCTGTTGGATACACAGTGATTAAGGCACCTTTAAACAGTTGTAAGCGGGTTTGCATGGGTTTGCACTGCGGTAAGCAATGCTAACTTCTGGTTAACTATGCTGACAGATGGTTAGCCTTAAAAGTGCTTAATCTGTGTAGGCATCGCTTAGCACCATGCAAACAGGCTTAGTCCCGCTTGGTACTGCTTACTCCCAATTACCCCTGTGCTAAATTATTTAAAAGAAAAGAAAAGAAAAAAGGGGTGATAGAAAAGTGGTGAAAAAGGGGTCTCGAAGAGGGAAAACAATATGAAAGATAGCTAGGGATGTGCAGGATGGGTGTAGGGAAGTCCATAGCTGTCTATTTGCTCTACAGCAACAGCTGTGCATATATACTGAATTTGGAGGTACATTTGGACACTCAAACCCTGAGAGAGAGGTGAGGAGAACAATAATGTGTTGTGAAGCCATTTAGACCAGATTACATGTGTCCAGTGGACATGTGTGGGAAATGGACAGCTATGTATGGGGCGAATTTTTTTTTGGGGAACAGATTGCCCTTTTTTAAGGTGAGAGTGAGATGTTGAGGAAGGATAGTAGGTATATTTGGAGAAGTAGGTTGGGTAGGAAGACAAACAAGACAGACAAGACAACATACAGAGGCAGTATATGACACATGTAGGGGATAAACACCCTGGACAGGGAGGGGTGTTTGGTAATCGGAAGCCCATGAGCTCCCAAATCGATACAGTGGGACTGAGGTTCCCACCCATGGGCAGTCACCACTGCACCTTCACGGTTCCTAAGGTGGCTGTGCTGGGGGCTGAGCAGGAGAGTCTGGCTGACCCTCTAAATGCACCATGCAGCCTCAAGCTGATGTAGTAGATCTGCAAATTCCTTGCAGAGCCCGCTACACACCAGACCCTGGACCTGGCTTCAGGTGACAGGATCCTGTCTGCACCCACACCCGGGGGGGGTACAAGCCCCATCCCCTGAGGCAGTTCCACCCGAAGGTGGTGCAGGACCAGCGGATGAGAAGGTCCTGGAGTGGATCCCAGACATGCTGGGGCCAGGTGTCATGGCCAGATGAGGCAGGAGAGGTGAATCCACTGGGATTGGCCTTCCCAGACCTGCTATGGTATTGCAGTTTTTAGAACATATGTTGGTTAGTAATGGTAAATATATTCGAGGATTAGTTATAACAGCATGCATGAGTATTCCCTTTAACCCAAAACAACAGATTTGGAACATTTACATAGCAAACAGAACACATGCATATTTGGAACCACAGTGGGCATTACACGGGCATGCAGGTTACATTGATAACAACAGGCCACCAATGATAGTATTTGAACAGGGAACATTCATTGGAATACATTTCAGCATTTGTAGAACAATAGGACACATGTTCCAACAGTAGATTTGGTGGAAAACAAACCCATTCATTTATGTGTTTAGATTACTGGTGAAGATAAGGTGGGGGAGAGAGAGAGAGATGTCAATTAACAAATGCAGATTCTTGCAGTGGTCACAACTTTAAAGATCATTGCTCTAATCATTACTCTACAGGTATTATTACAACAACCTATGGCCTTGGGTTGGGCAGTGGTATGTTTGTACACAGTGTATAATTACAGCCTTCTTATAGCTACTTTATATCTTCTCTTACCTGGAAGACCTGTGGTAGGAATGTTTGTTAATACCACCTGACTGTTTATTCACATAGTCAGGGTTACATATGTGCACTCATACTGTGTGTGTGTGTGTGTGTGTGTGTGTGTGTGTGTGTGTGTGTGTGTGTGTGTGTGTGTGTGTGTGTGTGTGTGTGTGTGTGTGTGTGTGTGTGTGTGTGTGTGTGTGTGTGTGTGTGTGTGTGTGTTTGTGTGTGTATGTGTGTGTGTGTCTGTATGTGTGAGAGAGACACTTTTGAACATTTCTTGGGGGAGACCACTTGGTGTATGTACTTATCTTGCTGTCATTTGAAGCCATGGGGTTGGACTGTGGGTGTTGGACACAGTATAACTGCAGCCTTCTTATAGCTACTTTATACCTTCTCTTACCTGGAAGACCTGTGAAGGGAATTTATTTTAACACTACCTGACTGTTTCTACACATATTCACCTAGATGAAATTATGCATACAGCTTACTACCACTCCCGGGATTCGAACTGTGGCTGTTTCTGCTAACAATAAAACAACTTTGTGTTTCATCAGAACAAGCTGTTGAGAAACTGCTGTCTCTTTCTTGAATTTTTTTTGTCTGTTTCTCTCTTGGTTGTACAATCTGACCTTGTGATTACAACATTCTTATATATACATTCCTATACATATCTTTTGACATAGCACAGTGTGGAAAACAGTGGTTAACACAACATTACTATTCTGATATCAGATCTTAGTGCATGAAACATTTCAAGTCATACAATACCAGAGTAAACACAACCAGTCCAGGGTTTTCACTTTTATTGACAAGTACTTACACTTTTATTGCTATATAACCTGTATGTCACTATTACTCTCCTACTGGCTTCTTTTAAAAACCACACCCATTTTAAATACTGCAGGGTGACATTCTACTACGTTTTATTTATTTGCCCTACATAATACCAGCTAGATTGATACTCACCAATCTCGCGATGCAGCCTTAGCAGCCTGCTGGCGTGGGCTTCCAAGTTCAAAGCCCTCGCATCTGCAGCTGTACAGGAGATAAGAAAAAACATTTATGCATACCTATCCACACATACACAGGCTGAACTTTGGAGAACACTTATTTTGACTAATACTTACACACAACTGGAGCATTACCCACCCGGGCATTTTTGACCCACTGGTCCAAAAGGTCCCTCTTCCTCTGCTTCAAGTCGGCAAAGTGGTGCCGGACCTGCTCAACAGTGCGAGGGATGCCAGTGGCAGTGGTGAGATCTCGGGCAAGATGGTTCCAGGCCTCCGCTTTGTATTGGGTGCCCTGGTACTGGTCCTGCAGCAGTTGCCCTTCATGGTCTTTAATAATGAGGAGTCCAACCATGACCCTGGACTCCTGAATGTCCCAGTGCTGTGCCCAAAAGTGCATACCTTCACCTACACCAGCCATAATGCCTACAGTTGGGAGCTACAACTGGTTATGAGGTGTATTCCCACCTGCAAAGTTTAAATAGGGCTAATTTCCCACTCTTTACCGTGATTGGACAGGTTTGAAACTGCTGAGCTAAGCTAAGCACCGGACAAACCTGCTTGGCAAAGATAACCATTGCTTAAAGGGGTAGATGCTAAGCCCTGCTTACCAGTGTGCAAATCGGCTTAGCTATGCTAAATCTTATTCTGATGAAGTTTCTATTTGGGAAACATAAGCACTCAAAATAAACTACTTTGGAGTGGACTTCTGACTTGGTTCCTTCATTTTTTTGTTTTCTAAATCTTGCTTAAACTTTAACTTTCACTGACACCTCACATTTGGGGCTGCTACACTACCCTGGTTAACATATACATAATAATATTCATTACCTATTTATGAAAAATATATTTTAGGTGTGTTTCATATATGGACTGCTGTGGAGCTTGAACCGTGACTGACTGCATACTAGGAAAACACTCCAGCCACTACACTATTCCAGTTTCACTGTTGGCATTGTGTATATTTCTATTTAACTTATTTTGATGTTTAAACTCTGCTATGCATAGTTGCATGATGGGCAAACCTGCGTAGCTACACTTAAACTTTATTGCACACAGGAAAAAAAAAATAAGGAATATATTTTAAATATTGCTGTTAGAAACTTAGAACATTGATAGAATATACTGCTGCAGAGTCAATAGTACAAAGCACAACGAAAAAGTTGAGGTAAAAAACACACCTTTATCAAACACAAAGCTTTCAGGTACAAGACCCTTTCTCAATGATCATCATTGAGAAAGGGTCTTGTACCTGAAAGCTTTGTTTTTGATTGACTCTGCAGCAGTATATACTTGGTGTTCCTTTGGTGATTTATACTGCAAGTTGGGTTTTTCAACATTGATAGAATGACAGGCTTTGCATTAGCATGTATTTTGCAAGGAGTATGCAGTGTGTCACATTGCCATTTTACTGGACTGCGCTTCTTTTCTGGTGTATGATACACACATATATGACAGAATGTGTATATTCTGCCATATATGTGTTTTTCTGAGGTAGACTGTCTGTTATTTTCTCCACAGACACTAAAGTATCCGTGGAGAATTTCATTCATTTTACATTGCCGTTCAGCAATTCTCGAGTGCAGGTGTGTGTGTATTGTAAGAGCACTGCTCTCAGACACACCCCGTACGCTCATACACACAGACCATATCCGTTTAAGAGTAGAGCAGTGCACCTTCATGAATATGCAAGGCGAGCTTCTGCTCTACACAGACACGATCGGTTCTGTGCAAGAATAACTTATTCTTGCATAGAACCTTTGTGAATCCCAGGGATAGTGTTTCAGCTAAATGGCTTGTGAATGCCCATGACTTTTTACTTTTTAACTCTTTATAAGTACATTGCCATGGCATCTTTTGCATCCATCCAAGCTACTACTAACTCTAGTGGATGAGACCTTAGTTTAATATTTAATTCAAATGATGATGCACTCAGGTATTCAGCACACCCTTATGTGGCACTATAGTGTCACTATTCCATCTACCTGCTGTGGAAATAGACTCTACAGCATTTTGCAACAACGGCAAGTGTGCTGTGCCACTGACAGTGCTTGTGTCACTTCTAGGTTAGCTTTATCCAAAACAACAGCAACAAAAGAGTATTTGTTATGAATTTTTACACATCTAAGAAGAATATTTGTTTTAATAGCTTTTTTATTGCATAATAATGTTCATGTGTTCTATTTTTAATGATGTGTGGTTCTGTCTATATAAAATGCATCACAGCTTGAATATCGGGCTACATATATGATGTTCTGTTCGCTGCAGTTAAAATAAACCAGTGGTTTATAACTCACCTCAGTTACACAACTATAGATTGATATTTCATCTAAAATAAAATTGTAATAATTGCAATTTACAACTTGTACATTCTTACATTTATAAGTCCCTTGCCTGTGTGCCACAATTATTTCCCGCACTTTAGTAAATGTTTCCTTGAAATGCATAGCTCTCTTCATAGCAATAACAAGATCCTACCAGGTTCTTTTCAGGTGCTCGAGTCCCAGGTGCTTGAAAACTACTTTCTCAAAGCCATGGACTTAAGTGCCTTGTAGATGGTGTTGGTTGCTACTCATTTTCAAACTTGAAAATGAGTCCAGGCAAGCAGTTTGGGGAGGGAACAGGGGTGGGATTTTAGGGTTAGGGAGCATGAATGGAGTTTTAGGGTTAGGAAGTGGAAAGGGAGTTTTAGGGTTAGGAGTAATCAGGGAATTTAGGTTGCAGGTGGGGGTTGCAATTTTAGGTTTAAGGAGTGATTGGGAACTTTAGAGTTAGGGAAGAGAAGTGAAGTTTAAGGTTAAGGGATCGTGGAATCTGGTTGAGAACTGTGTGGAAGCTTTAGGTTCAAGTTAGGGCTCATAAGACTATAAAGTGAATAGGGTTGGATGTTGAGAGAGCTATATAGAAATTGAAGATCAAAGTAGTGGGAGTATGAGCACATTCTTTTTGAGTAAGTGGCAGTGAGCAGATGTATCACAAGCTACTAGCATGTGAGCATCTGTAGTAGACCCATTCTCATCCACTACCTTATTAACGTCTGAGAATGCTATAAAATTTTCCAATTTTCAGTTTAATTGCTTTTGAATCCACAGAATAAGATAGAAATTAATAAACTCACAGAAAGATTTTGACAAGAAAATTTCCTTTGCAGGTAGTATAAAAAGACATTTCTGAAGAGGAATAAAACCTTGACTATGGCCCAGCTGACCTGGGTGCAATTAGCAGCTCAGTTGACTGACAGAGTGGCAGTAAAGGATGGGCATGCCCATCCTGTGGAGGATGCAGTAACTGATGACCCTCAGTAAAGGGAGATGTGGTCCAAAGAGTGGAGATGACTTTGGATGTAATCAACAAACATGGAGAATGTGGAACTGGAAAATGGGTAGGGCATATAAAACATAAAAAAAAGATGTTGGATGGAAACACATGGCCAAGCAGCCAGGACATGCTTATGACCCACTATTGGCCCCAGCAATACTAGAGTAAGTCTGGAGGGATACGAGGATGACTGGTTGACCCAGTGTGGATGGGGGGGGGGGGGGCATTGAGGTCTGGATGGATTTAAAAAAAAAATTCTAAGGCAAAAGAAAAGAAGGCATACTTTGGGACTGAGAAAGTTTTAGTGAGATGAGTAAGCCTTAGGTCGAAAGGTTTCTACATTACAGTGTGCCTTTCTGATTCAGAGACTGCTCTAGTACTGAGGTTTACTCCTCATGGGGGTCTAGGTGTGGAAAATACAGAGTGCTCTTGCAGGTATAGTTGCATGCTAATACAGCAGTCTAGAGAAATAAATCATATTAATTAGCTATGGATTCTCCTGAGGAAATGTATTTGCAGCTCTAGATTTGCTTGAACAAGTACAATTTTTACTCTAGGAGGAAAATGTGACAGCCATAAAAACATAGCAGTCACTCATTCACTCCTATGGGAGCAAATACAGTGCAGGTAAGTTCAGCAAAGACGTGGAGGTGGAGTGTCGTTAGTGTTTGAATGTGTGTGTGTCCATATGTGTGTGCATGTCTATATGGCCATGAATGAGTCTGAATGAATGTGTTGGGGTATGAATGAGACTGTATGTGTGTGTGTGTGTGTGTGTGTGTGTGTGTGTGTGTGTGTGTGTGTGTGTGTGCGCGCGTGTGTGTGTGTGCATGTGTGTGTGTGTGTATATGTGTGTGTCGGCCTGTATAGTCACATGATGAGGTTAAGTAGGGAATCAAGAGTCAAGAAGTGTCTGTGTGTGTGTGTGTGTGTGTGTGTGTGCGTGTGTGTGTGTGTGTGTGTGTGTGTCCATATGTGTGTGCATGTCTATATGGCCATGAATGAGCCTGAATGAATGTGTTGGGGTATGAATGAGACTGTATGTGTGTGTGTGTGTGTGTGTGTGTGTGTGTGTGTGTGTGTGTGTGTGTGTGTGTGTGTGTGTGTGTGTGTGTGCGTGTGTGTGTGTGCATGTGTGTGTGTGTATATGTGTGTGTCGGCCTGTGTAGTCACATGATGAGGTTAAGTAGGGAATCAAGAGTCAAGAAGTGTCTGTGTGTGTGTTTTGTGGGTGTGTGTGTGTGTGTGTGTGTGTGTGTGTGTGTGTGTGTGTCCATATGCGTGCGCATGTCTATAGGGCCATGAATGAGCCTGAATGAATGTATTGGGGTATGAATGAGACTTTATGTTGTGTGTGTGTGTGTGTGTGTGTGTGTGTGTGTGTGTGTGTGTGTGTGTGTGTGTGTGTGTGTGTGTGTGTGTGTGTGTGTTTAGGTGGTACCTTTGCTAATAAGATGCATTGGCCACTAGGGAGAACATTAGTATGATCAGAGAGAGTGTAATGAGCTGATAAAAAGGTCTTTCTCATTGCGGCCTTACCTGTCTCTGAATGGCATGTTCTTGTCCTCATGCTATTGCACTGGGCAATTAGCAAGAGTGGTGAGCATTTTTTTTTTAATCTTATGGAAAATACTCAAAGGGCTATTAGAGTTGAGTTAGTAGATAAAATAGAGCACAATATACAAATGCTGACAATGAAGAACATATATGTAATAAGAACCTGCACAGAACCAAATATAGGGTTCTAACTCATTATTTGGCCCTAAACCACAGTTGTTTCATCTACTTTCTAAGATGCACAAGCTTGTTTCTCCCAAACCTATTAAACCTTTACTGTCTGGAAGGAGTTCATTGACTACACACCTTTTGCTGTTTTTGGATTCTTCCTTAAAATCTGTTTTACTACAAGTCAGCTCTAGGCTTAGGTACCCTACTACCTTCGTGAATATTATAAACAACATCTATATTCAGGAATCCTACTATATGTGCACATTGAATGACAAATTGTTATATACCAATATACTTCACTCTATAAACACTAGAGCCAGATGTTATTTATTTTTTTTCTTTTTGCAGACTGACATTTAATACCCTTCACCTTTTAATGATTTTTTGCTACAACTTTTAAGTGAAATAATCAGTTTTTTTTTTCTTTAAGGAACATTGTTATTAACAGGTATATGGCAGTGCCAAGGAAGCAAATTTTGCTCCAACTTATGTTGACTTATTTGTAGCTTTTTATATTATAAGAAGCTAAATATTTATGACTGTGATCATAATCCTTTTTTAGTCTCATTGAAATGTGGCAGTGATACTGAGAATCATATATGTGGGTATTTGTGCATATACATATATCCTCTGCATTAACATCTGTTTGAAGCATGTGACAGAAACACCTGGTCTAATACTCTTTATGGAATGAATGACAGAAGTGCCATAATCTTGAAAATGTTCATGTAAGATATTATTTCTTAATTTTTTGTTTTCTCTGTCATTGCCATCTTGCTTACATGCCCCCTTTTTCATCTATCAGTCCATTCCTTCCCCTGACCTCTTGAGGAGTCCTTAAGGCAGAAGAATGAGATAAGAGACATCATGGCTATCATTCAGCATGAGTTATAAGGTCCATCATCCAGCATGGGTTATAAGGTCCATCATCCAGCATGGGTTATAAGGTCCATCATCCAGCATGGGTTATAAGGTCCATCATCCAGCATGGGTTATAAGGTCCATCATCCAGCATGGGTTATAAGGTTCATTGAATGTATCTTCTATTCCCCAATTAACCAAAAAGCAAAGTACAATGTCTGCAATGCTAGATTTTTGAGACGGAGTGCTTGATCAGATTCCTGACTGCTACACAATGTATGCATTCCTTGGCAAGCTTGTGTTTCCAATATCACTAGTGTAAGAGCTGCAGTCCTAAGCCTCCCTCCAGGCAGAGAACTTGCAGTGCAAACTTCCCAACACCATTCCTCTGGATGGGTAACTAGTGTTACCCACTCAGTCTCATCATTCCCCCTTGCTACTTTTTCTAGTACCTGGGCTTTTAATCAAATCTGTGCTACCCAGGGTAGGGCACAGTCAGGGCCAAAAGCTCTACATCTAAGAGTCAATATCCTGGAGTACAAATGTTTATTGTTTTGGGGCTAAGATAATAACTATGAACTGGCACCTCACCTAAGTGTCATGTTTAATCATAGCCTCACCTCAGGCTTCATGCCCACTGAGTGGCGCACAGCTACAGTTATCCCACTCCACAAGGGGGGATCCACCTTGGATCCTGGGAACTACCGTTCCATCAGTCTGACAAAACTGATCTGCAAGGGCATGTAATGCATTATCATGGAACTTATAAACAAAGACATTGGCAGTCTTCAAACACTGGACCCCACCCAGTTTGGGTTCGTGAAGGGCCGATCTTGTCTCCTGAACCTGATTGACTTCTTCAAATCAGTCTCCAGAGCTGTGGATGAGGGAAAGGCGGTCCACACAGCCTATCTGGACCTCACCAAGGCCTTCAACACCATCCCCTACTCTGGAATCACAGATAAACTTACTAAGCTGGGCATAAATCCCTACGTCACTCGATGGGTTGCCAACTGGCTTACTGACATTACCCAGACTGTAAAAGTAGCCGACTACAAATCCACTCCAGACAAATGACAAGTGGAATACCTCAGGGTTCAGTCCTGGGACCGCTCTTGTTTGGCATCTACTTCTCTGAAGTACAGGCCAACACTAAGGGACTCTGGCTGACAAAGTTTGCAGATGACTGCAAACTGAGAGTCATTATTGAATCTGCAAATGATGTGGATATTCTATAAAAGGGCCTTATAGAAACAGATGCTTGGTGCCAGAGCCATGGGCTCAAGCTTAATGCCAAGAAATGTATAGTTATCCCCTTTGGGAAAAACCATGTACCCATGAATTACCACATAGGTGGCAATACACTAAACACCGAAAGTGTGATGAGAGACTTAGGGACACAGATGGACAGTGGTCTCACCTTCGATAACCAGATCGCCACAACAGTCAGGAAATCCTTCTATGTGGCACACCTCATCACTAAGGGCTTTTCATCCAGAAAAAAGCAGATCATTGTCCCACTGTACTCATCCCTCATTAGACCCATTATAGAGTACAACGCCCCATTTGGTATGTACCTCACAAGGCATCTGCAACAGCTGGAAAGGCCACAGAAATACCTCACTAAAAGAATCACAGGCCTAAAGCAGATGCCCTATACTGACCATCTAAAAAAAACTCCAGCTATACTCTGTGGCATATTGTCTACTCAGAGGTGATCTCTGCTTAACATACAAGGCCATGTCAAACCCTGAGCAGTTGGACATGCTCCACTTAAAGAAATCCCAATCCCTCAGAGCCACAGGCTCCAGGGATCTAAACCTTGTCATCACAATGAACAAAACATGCTGGAGGGATAGGTTCCTGACCCTGAGACTCCCCATACTCTGGAATAGACTGCCCATACATGTCAAGCAGAGCACCTCCTTGGCCCTCTTCAAAAGGAACCTTGACGTTTGGATGGGAGATAGGAAATTCACCCCGGAGATCACGTCAGTCACCCTGCTAGACAGGGGTCCAGGTAAGTAAATATTGTGGGTAGAAATATCCAGGAAATCATTATGGCTAGGCTTGTATAGGCCCTAGGGCCGATAGCCTAGTACCAACCTATGAACCTATAAGAGGCTGGTATTAGTTCAACTCCACCTCAACATATGAGGAATCCTATTAAAGAGTGTGCACTGAAGCACAGACAGGTTTCACAGACCCACTGTCCTTTCATTTTTTGTGTGGTGTACACACCCATTTTTATTCTTATTTTAAGGGAATACCTCTTCAACCATCCCTTTCATTACAACCTAAATGTTTCAAAAGTGTAGACTTTAAATGCTTTTCATCTTCATGAAGGCTACAACAAAAGCATTGTTTTCAGACTAGTGTTTTGAGTCATTGGTAATGTAAAACATAGGTTGAAGAACTGATTAATTGTATCTTTTTTATTATATTTAGGGTCCTGGCAATGGTTGGCCTCTTTCTTATAGCCTTGGGAACAGGAGGTATTAAACCATGTGTATCTGCCTTTGGTGGTGATCAGTTTGAAGAAGAACATGTAAGCAGCATTGTTTCATGCTTTTTATGTACTATTTAAATTATTTTTAGCAGACTTGTTATATACATAGTGAAAAGTATAACTAGAAACAGGTTTCCCATGAAATGAAAATGCTACAAAAGTGAAGAGCATGCTTTGCATGCCCAGACTGCCTAGGCTTGCTCTTGCATTCATATTCGATTACAATGTATGCACTGATTATTTCACGGTAGTGACAATGATTATGTTCTCTGGTCTGTAAAAAAGGATGCAAAATGTCTCATTGTTAATACTTATATGAAAACGTAATCCTTCTGCACACAGGTCAGAATCATATGAACAGAATGTTAAGGCTTTTAATATTTGTCAAAACAGTTGTAGATTGATAACAATGCTTACATCAGCAGTGTTTGAATTAAACACTCTGCATGACTGTTAACTATTATTACTGTAACAGGTGCTTGTCATTATTATAACACAAGAGTCTGGAATGCAAGACTCTGATAAGCTCTTCATATCTGTTATGCATGCTTTAATAGGCTTTTTTGTTCCGACATCATAATTATATATTAGTAGGTGATTAAGACAACGCGGTCTTCTATAGACAGCTTGCTATATAACCCCTTGAGTGCAATGCTGCCATGTGTGACTACTGATTTTGCAAGATACTAAAAAATGCATTCGATTTTTGATTGAATAACTATCAATAAATTGATTTGGGTCAGTGCATGAAGTCATTTGGTTTTAGTAAAACAAAGGGACCTTTTGCTTAACAATTTTATATTCACGGTCTCAATAGATGTTTAACAGTTATAGATAAACTCTTATGAGGAAGGTGAATAACATTGTTCAAATGTCTACTAAACTAATTTAAGTAAAAGCAGCTGTCTTTGAAGGTGCTAGCTTTTGCAAAGAGAAGAGCAAAACTAAGTTTCCCTGTGGCCCGCTATTAACTCAGAAGGGTGCTGAGCATGATTAGAAATTGTGGAGATCTTCTCAGAAATGGGGGCGTTAGGTGTATGTCCAAAGATTTTACATATGGGCAAATTATGAATAGTTGATATGCACAAGCATTGAAGCAAAACTGATTAATGCCAGCATTTCAAATAACACAATCACTGAAAAACAACAAAAAATAAAAATGACTGAAAAAATCAAAAAAAAAAAATCAATAAATAATATACTTTTCAATCATACAACAAAACCCTAACACCATTTTCAAACCACATTTTTTCTGAATAGTGGTAGTGTTCTAATATAAGGTGTAAGGTTAGGCTTGGGGCAGAGTTAGGTGCAGGGTTTAGGTTAGGGTTAACGTGCCTCACCTGCACCACCTTACTAATGTGTGCTATCCCTAACCCTATCCCTGTTTCTAACCCTAACCCAACATCTTACCTTAACATTACAACTATACAAAACAGCTTAGATACACACAACACAAACAAAATACACACGTGCTCTTCTTCTGCGTCAGAATTTTCGAGCATGTATGGATCCCTGCCTGATTTCTGGATTCCAGGTGATATACAATGCTTGCTCTGTCAGATTTTCATGGAAGCATAATTCCATACTGCCTCACTCCAACCCAACTAGAGCATTGTACACTTCTTGGCAGGATGCCACCATCACAAACCTTTATTTCTCATGGCTGTTCCACCTGCCTTCTACAGGGTAAGTAATTTTGCAGCTGTCTCATTACCAGCTCTTGCCAATAAAAAAATTGAGTTAGTCACTGGCCACTCAGTCCTATCCCTGTGTTAGCTGATTCAGCTGTTCAAACTTGGTTATCCAAGCTGTAGTTAGGCATCATCACTCATTGAATGCTGGTATTTGCTGAACTGGGATTGACTCACCATTTTTAACTAAATCTTAGTTTGATTTTTGTCAAGTGTACCCACCCTCATTTCCATTGCTAGAAGCATGAATGGCTCATTTCTTCAACTGAGAGAACTGCAAAGAAAACCCAAGCAACACTGCACACTCAGGGCTTTAAGGTAATGTCATAACCATAAAATGCTTTCATATTAACAACAAAACCTTCTGACCATTAAAATCAGATGGAAAGGTAATGCCCGAATGGTACAGACACTGATATGCAAATCAGCTCTTTGATTACTCAGAAAGTTCAAAGTGTAAGTTATGGCTATATAACATAGATCAACCAAAGACCCACTGACTGTGATAACTATTCAAGCTATATATTTTTTGAATAAATCAAACTTTTGCCTGGTAGCACTTGGGAAGTTCTCAATTATACATCTTAGCTGGCTCTACTAACAATGAGTTGCTGCAGTTGCAAATGTGCATTGTTTTACAAATAGCAGGTCTGCACCATCTCTTATAGATTACTCCCCAAAACAGACACATCCAAGATTTTACCTCCTCGACTACATTTAGCTTGTTCAGTCCCTGGTACACTCATCCAGCTTAAATCCTGACTCTAATTTGCTCTTCAATTCTTGGCACAAACCATTGATAGGAATACCTGAACCTATTCACATTTCTACCCAGGGCACAGTGATATAACATATTGCACCTGCTCTAGGTGTCTCATCTCCTAGAACATATAAATAATAATAGTAATTCTCCTGGATAGAAACCCCATCTCAGGCAATAATCTACTGTATTTGCTCCTTCCCCAGAAGTAGTTCTCTCCCAAATGCCCATTATGTATGTATGCCCACTGCCTCATGCAGTCTCTTCCAAGCACACATTAACTATGCTGATAGCCTTAAGCCCTTTGTGCAGTTTTCTCTTGGAACATAACATATATACATAAACATAAAACACCTCACTCCTCATTTGATCCAACAAGTGCCACATATACATTTTTTGTGCTCTTAGCCCCAGAACTAAGATAATAAAAAGACACAAATCTCATCTTTTGCACAAAATGCAAACTCGTCCAAATGAGAGCTTAATGAGCAGCTTATGACTTCTTTCTTATTATAATACTACCAGAGTAATATAAATATGCTACTGAGAGTAATTTTTGTGTTGTTTTTTGCTAACTCTGCAGTATTAGTATATTGGCATACAAAGAGGACAAGACTAGTTAACAACTGTATGCCTCACCATCTATGACATGACAGTCCCTGTCCCTTCATCTCCCTGTCCTTTCCTCTCAATGTGGACCTGCCTTCTGGTCATTATCTGTGCTTAAGCAGGTATAGGGGTCAAATTGATATGCTCTATGCCAAGATTCTCCAGTGTGCAGTTCATCTATGAAATACTGCTACAGCTAGTGTTATAAATCACACAGATCAATAATGGGGGAGTACTTTACACTGGTCTCCACTTATGAGATGTATGTACTGACTGACAAGTGAGACTAATATTTTTGGCATTGTATATTCAAGAAACACTACATCTCTTGACCTTGGGGATATGGTTGACAAAAACCTTTGGCAAAAATAACATTAAGTCTAGGAGCTGGGCCCAAGGTATAGGCAATTACCTTGGTGGACATGCCTATATTGTTTGATAAATAAAAGCATACAAACATACACATAAGGGTTTTTAGTTTCATGGCATTGCCCAATAACTAGCAATAAAACAGAAGTAGACAGTAATGATCCTTCCTCCCCATAAGTTTTGTTAGATTGATTTGCCTGATAATATACTGTGCTTTTATTTAATTAGGTTTCTATGGTCATTTTTGTGTGGGTTCTACTTCTGTTTTAGTATGAATTTATATTCAAGCAGCATTTTGCTTTTGTGTACTAAATCTTCAGATTTAATTACCCTTTAGGCCAAACAATTCCTTGCAGTCTGTCTAGTGCATTTGTGTGTGCATGTAAGTTGACTCCTAGCTTTGTGTGGCTGATTTCTGCTGCTATGGGAACTTTTGTTGTTGTTGTTCCTGTTATTCATTTTTTGTCTCTTGTTATACTGCTTCATTTTCTGTTTTCTGGAAAGTTAGGCTTTCAGTTTCTTAAAAAGTTAAGTTTTAACCTTTTGGATGTCTTTTGCTATCCCTAATTAGGTAATATACTTAAATGTGAGTTTTTAGTGCCTTAGTACTGTAAAGTTATGTGTAATGGGATTCCCAGGGTACATACAGTAGCTTTGTCCAGTGCTTGGAACAGATCTTATGCACAGGTAGCTAGGAATAACTTTCCCTTATAGGTCCATAGCTTCATAGAAGGTTACTAGACTAATGATCCCAGAGCCCTTACATGCCTAGCCATATTTATCCCGAGTTGCCCCAGTTGTCAGTGGTTAGGTTAGTGAAGTTCATAGAGATAAGGGTCTATTAGTAGTTATTACTGACTTCCTCTATCCAGGAGGGACATTGGTGCCACCCCAGGAGTGAATTTGCAGTTATCCATCCATTGATCTAGGTTGCATTTGAAGAAGGACCGATTCACGTGAACTGGACGCTTGTTCCAGAGAAGTGGCGGTCTCTGGGAGATGTAGCTGTCTCTCCAGCATGACCTATTTATGTTAGAGACTCGGTTAAGATCCATGGAGCAAGTTACCCTTGTGCAATTTGATTTATGAATGTGTATATATACAAAAGGAAAAACATTGCTAATCTATTAACTTCTCAGCCTTATAATGGCATACCCACTGTGCTTTTCCACATCTAAACTGGTGAAAAGTGATAAGAAATGGTAGAGTTATGTCCAGAAAAAAAAAATCATATTAATGTAAAGTTAGAAATGCTATCATGAATTTAAAATTTTCACTAAAAGGCTGTCAGAACAATAAATTATTTGTAGTAGCAACATGGATGTCACAGAATACTTTCTGCATGAAAATCTCAAGGTAAAGGTACCATTTCCAATCTGTGTGACATGATGCACCCTCTCCTTGTTGTGAAGAAGGAATGCTGGTAACCTTATAGCCAGATAGGGTTTGGGCTAGGCACAGACAGACAATGACTGCATACACAGCATACACAAGGTATAGTATACCTCACTTCAGCTGAGGCTTACACTGTGCACATGCATGAGCTTAGAGCAGCTCATCCATAGCAATGCAGCTATGCCAATAAGAGTGGCTACACAAGCGTGCTGCATGCAGTTTAATACACTAAGCACAGATTAGCATAATTTGCATAAGAACATGTTAATGTTGATGAAATTTTTTCCAGTCTTTTACAGTCTGCCATTTTAAATATCTCTGGGTTCCTGTTTTATGTGACAGTGAAGGAAAAGTGTGATTTACCTTAAAAGGGTTAGAAATCACACAGCTACCATTAAATTACTGAGAAAAAGGAAGTTATAAATGTATTTTCCTGTGCCATCTTCAAGTTTGCCTTCTGATTTGATGGGAAGACAAGATCGGTTGCAATACTTGTCTGATTGTCCTTGTAAGACTTTGGGATGTGTAAGATGCCATTTTCGGTACTGTCTACATCAGTGAAGTGGCTGCAGTCACTGGTCTCTGGCAATGGGAAATGTTTAGCATCACACTACAGGCCATCTTCATTTTACTGTGGAATGACATACATAACAAACTAATTAGTAATCACAGTACCCCAGTCTTAAGCAAACACGTATAGGCATACATTTTACTACTGCAATAGGGGAATACATAACAATGACAGTTTTGCAAAAGGGAGTCATATCCAGAACTCAGAATTAATGCTTCACTGTGCTGGTGATACTTTTTTTAATTAGGCAGTGACATGTTTAACTCATTATTGACTAAAGTGACATATAAGTGAGGAAGGTGTAAGTGCTGCTTAACATGTACTTGCAGGCTAGAAACTGTTGCAACAGCTATGAGCACAACACAAGAGAGACAGCCTCAGTCTGGAGGAGACTCATATCCTCATGGATGCTCTGAGAAAGTGCGCAAAATGTTTTCTTTTAGGTTTTAGAAAAGGGGGACCAAAACAGGCAAAGAGAGCTGCTAAGGCATGTAATCAAGTAGTGACTGGCATAAATGCCATGGTGGGGGGACCACATCTTGGTACAGTGTAGGAAATGATCGAATAACATGCTGGTACATGCCATGGCAGATGTTAGGCAGAATGCAGTTGCCCATAGCAGCTCTGGTTGTGGACTTTCCACAGTGCAACCTTTAGCGCCGGTTGAGGATTACCTTCTCTGTATAAGTGCTAATGACTTTGATGCAGATGAGGATGTTGTGGTAACCATCAGGCATGGTGTTGGCACCAGAACTTTGAGATCCCTGCAACAACCACAGTCAGACACTGTGGAAGGTTAGTGTATAGCTCATTTTAGTAAATTATACTGTGATGTTCTTGGCATGATACCTGTGTACACAGAGCTGTTACATGTTTCATCATAAAGTACTTCAACAACATTAGGTATGGCATAAACTTTACAGGCACCTTTTACCTGGGTAAAAACATCTTTGTAAATGGCACAGGTTGCATTAACCTCATCTTGACAAATTTCTTCACTGGGTTAGCACTAGAAACAACCACATCCTGTGATTCAGCATAGTAAACTGATTTTAAAAGCAGAATGGCTGTTGACTTTGATGCCATAACTCTCATACTCATGGCACAGCTTAAGGAGAGTGGCATGCAATCACAAAGTATACTGGCAGGAACCCTAGCCCATAGCAGGTAGATAACATCATGGACAGTGACACAGGCGCATTGTGTCATTACAGTGTAAGGAGACACACACAGCATAGCTCAACAGCTGTTGCTTGTGCTCAGGCTGAACCCCTGGTGAAGTGACTACCCTTTTGAAGGTATCAATACCCACTGTCACACCTGTACACAAGTGTGCCAGGAGATGATATATTTTACAATTAGGATCAGAGTCATATAGGGCCTTTGCTGCTCAACAGCAGATGTTCCATGATATAGTTCAGGATCAGACTACTGCCATTAAGATTCAGGTAGCAATGGTTAGAGTAACTGTAATTTATATGTGAAGAAATATATTAGTACCTTGGAATGATGGAGGTCAGGGACAATGTCATGATAATCCTCATGCACAGTATGGTTGTGCAAATGACATTCATATCAACCTCTGTGTACACACTAATAAGAACTTACTAGACACTTACTAGAGGCACAGCAGGAAGTGAATAAGACAGTGTCCACATGTGTGGTGGATGAATAGGATGGGCACCACCTGTATCTGAAGAAAGTGCTTCGGGTATTCTTGTGGATCCCCTCCAAGAAAAAGGCAACCTGGCCTTATCAGATGTCCACAACACATAGCAGAATCTGTCAGTTGAGGTTTAGGTCAATGTCAAGAGGTTCTCTTGCATCTGGCAGATCACATCATCTGAGTAACTCAGAATCAGGCTGACTTACCAGCACTTGGTCATGATCCCTGGGACCATCATCCGCACTATCATTAGGGGACCTTTTGTATGAAAGTATCCAAAAAAATAATAAGTGAAAGTTTAAACATCAGTAAAACAGACAATATGCAAGGTCAATGAAATGGTATCTGAAAATAATAAACAGGCAGTAGTAAAAAAAAAGGCAAAGAGATTTCATTTTCAATTTTTATGGCAAGTAAGATTTTGCCGTACACAGATAAATTAATCATGGTTTCTATGGTACAGTGCATTGAAGCAATCGCAATATACACCAAACATATTTCATAACACCAACTATTCTGCACTTCGGTGAAACCCTGCCACTGCTGCCAGTATAATTGGCACTTGTAGCTCTGGCCCCTTAACACTGTACAACTGATAAATGTCAATAGCTTATGAAAAGAAATGATATAAGAAGAAATGTCTGATTTAGAATGTAAGTTGACCATGCATTATAGCCACAAGTAACACTGCATGCATCAAGTATTATATATATGACTTCCCTGTATAATGCAGAAGTTATGGCCAATCGTTGTGGACTAGATGCCACATCTTTGCCCATGCAGCTGTTTACTATGCATAGGCCTGTTGGAGAAGTTGCTGTGTTACTGTTGTCATCTAGCCACTATGCTATCATCAATGAAGACAGAAAACATAATGGGCACTGCAGAGCCACTGTTGATGACTGGCTATGGCAGTTGCACACCAGCATGATCATTTTGTCTAGAATGCAGCAGGCAGTAAACATCTTACATGCAGTAGCACGGTCATACTCATGGACCATCTCTTCAACGCATCCAGGCAATGGAGACCGGCTTAAAGTAGGCCTAACACTTAGTGACAATCTGTGTCTGGGACAAAGTAGGGTTGAAGCTGCCCTCAGCAGGTCTCTGGAGGTTATAGATCAGTGCCATTAGACAAGGTTCGAGTAGATAGCCTGTGTCATCTGGAAAAAAAAAAACAGGAGATGACACGTAACAAAATAGGGGAGTAATTACTCAGTACTACCTATGCCATGCTATATCTATGAATATCATGATTAGCAATGGTATAATAGTGTGCACTTACTAACTAGGTGACCATGCGGAATCCTACCATGCAGGAATGGTACACTGAGCTTGTGCGCTGAATATGAGAATAACGGGCACTTCCAGGATTCTGGGCAACACACTGGTGATGCAACCACATACATCATACACTAACTGGAATTGTGGAATGGTTGCCCTTCCTGTTCTGCTACCACTCCTCTCATGGTCCAAATGGTACCCTAATAGCAAAATTGCATATTGCACCAAGCATCTCAGGAATGAGGATCATTCCATAGAAGGTATACAAGGAACTGGGTCAGCTCTAAGGTGACTCTGGAAAATATATGTATTAATCCACATGCGTCAAGAAGATGTCAAGGAACTGCTGCAAGTATCCTTGAGGCAAAAGCCTGTGAGATATTAAATGTGTTCCCAGTTTGTCTCTGGAAGGTTCCTATGGCAAGTATAAAAGGGCTATGCATGCCTTGGTGTTCACAGATATAGGAAGGTCATGCATTCCCCCACTCCCTGTCTGTGGGCCATACAAACTCACCAAATCCCATATTATATCCATGTGCACTTGAAACTTGTCCACGTTTTCCTAAGCAACAAAGTTCAGATGAATCAAGCTTTTGTAACCAAAACAAGGTGTGCAAAAATACATACAACTCAAAGAAACTGAGAAAAAATATAATCAATGTAGTCCACAACAGAAGCCAACAATAACCATAAAATACACTTTATTGTAACAAAAGTTAAGTGTTTTCCTCCAGCCACATAGACTTCTTTAAAACTGTAAAACAACTACAACTCATTCCTTAAATACTCATTCAATTAAAATGTAATTGAAAGATGGTATCAAAATAATTAGGAATAATTAATTGTCTATAATGATGTTAAAGCCAAAGGCTCAGTATGAGCATGCAATGTATTCTGCAAGTCAACACTTAGAAAATTGTCCATAAAAACTATCCATTAAAAACTCAAACAGTGAATACAGACATCAATAACAATTCTTCAATAAAAAAACAGAAGAGAAACAAGGAAGTGTGCAAATAGAAACAGTGTATAAAAAAGTATAAAACGTTATATAAAAAGTGTACAAAAAGTTGTATATAAATTGCAAAGTAAAAATTCCACTTCATAATTTAGCAGCTCTCATTTTCAGTATGGACTGTAGAGAAACATTTTCATTGAGACCTGGGTTAACTGTAGCGTCCAACCTGAGTTGTCAGAGGAGCTCCTTGTATTCCAATCTAAAGCCTCTTGGCCAATTTCCTCTCGGTTTTACCTATGTAGAAATCATCACATTGGTTGCAAAGTGCTAAATAAGCTAACCCTGTTGAGTTACTTTCACCTTTCTTAAATGTGATGGTTGTTTGGCAATAGTTATTTAACATGACCTCTTCTCTGTCAGTCATGCATTCAACAGGTAGGGTTTACCTAAAATACACTGAAACTTTATCTCCTTTTTCCCTGTAACTTCCCTCTTCAGTGTCAGTAATAATTAAAGGGGATAACCTTTGTCCAAAAACATCCTGGTCATGTTCTCTATCTCCTTCATAAAAAGGTCATCAGTAGATATCATTCTGGCTGCCCTTATGAACTGATCCTTCACCAGGTTCCTCTTACAGTGCATAGGGTGACTACTATTGAAGTGAAGATAGGAGTTAGAGAATGTTTCTTTCCTCAATATACCAGATGTCAGTGTACCAGGTTCTACTATAAGTAGAACATCTAAAAAATGTGTGGTCTGTTGGTTTTTACTATGTGTGAATCTCAAAAAATCTATAGTGCTGGATAAATATGTAAGAAAAAAGTCAATGTCCAAAGGGTTCCCTGTCCATATAAAAAAACATGCCGTCCAGATATCTAGTATAAAATGACCAAGATGTGGCAAATCTCAAGTTAAAAATGAATCTTTTCTCCCATGTTAACATCACTAAGTTAGCAAAAATGGGGGCACAGGCTGCCCCTATTGCTACACCATTCACCTGTTTATAGTAAAAAGTTGTTACTCAACACCAAATCAATCAAATCTACCAATAAATGTGTCTGGGAAGTGTCATAAGGTTGGTGTTCTAGTAAAGCTTCCTCAAAAAACTGCAATCCAGTGCTGTGGGGAATACAACAGAAAAGACCAACCGAGTCAATGGTCAATAAACAAGCTTGTTCTTTGAAAAGATCTAAATTCAACTTTCCTAGGAAATCCCAGGAGTCACGTAAAATGTGTTGGTTGTGACTAAGTAGGGGTTTCAATTTCCTGTCAACATAAACCACCAAAGGATAAGTTTTGGAACCCTGAGCTGCAGAATTAATCAATAGGATGGATCTATTATGTTTTTATGTGTCTTTGGAATGCTGAAAACTGAAGGGATCGAGGCATCCTATTGTACAAAAAATCGTAGGTTTCAGGTGTATTAGTGCTTTCAAGCAGTGCGTCTTCCAAAAATAGATCAATGTTTCTGTAAGCTATATTAATCTCATTCCTGGATGCTGTTAGGTAATGGGTTTCATCTTGAAAATTTTTTCCCACATAATCCATCTGTGTTGTAATCATAACTCCCTCACCCTTGTCCGGTTTCATAACTCCAATGGATTTGTCCCTGATCAGCATATCTTATAGGGAACATTCTTCAAAAGTCAGGTTGTGAAAACTCCTACTTCTTTTCTCCATGTAGAGAATACATTTCTGTTTCACAAACCTTCTCAAAGGTGTGTAGGACCTTGTGTAATTGGGGATTAAATATGCTTTTTTTCTTATAAGATGGCATTGATGGGGGTTAGTGTTGTTTCTATGTAGAAATGACAAATTCAATTTCCTTGTGAAAAGTTTTAAATCTAAAATCACATCTGGTATATTGCCCCAACAGTGTTGCACAAATTTAAAACCCTTTTCAAGCAAATTGAAGTGGGTAATAGCTATTTTTAAATCTGAATAATTGAAAATGTGAAAACATTTGTATACAAGTACCTTATTATTGTACTCCACTGAAATAATGTTGGTATTTTTGAGCAGTACCAGTTCTGGGTGGTTCTGAGTATCCTTGAGGCAAAAGCCTGTGAGATATTTAAAGTGTCAACAACCAGCTGAATAAATATATCCAACAAAAAAACACCACAGTTGAGCAGAAAACCTTTATATGACACAAAGCTTTCAGGTTAAACACCCTTTCTCAATGTATGAAGCATTGAGAAAGGGTGTTTTACCTGAAAGCTTTGTGTTGTATAAAGATATTTAAAGTGTCCCCAGTTTGTCTCTGGAAGGTTCCTATGGCAAGTATAACAGGGCTATGCATGCCTTGGTGTTCACAAATGTAAGAAGGCCATGCATGTAGCCTGTGGGCCATACAGACTCACCAAATCCCATATGATATCCATGTGCACGTGAAATCTGTCCAAGTGTTCCTAAGCAACAAAGTCCAGATGAATCAACCTTTACCTAGAGCTTCTTCTTCTCGACCAGTGAACACCACTTGGCACACCTGGCCTTGGTGTAGCTGAAATGAGCACCTCAGAAAGGGAGCCAGTTAAACCAGCAGTGAAAGCAAACATCTACATGGATTGTAAACTGGATAGAAAAGGCTCAACTTTGTTTTTTTATAGCCCTTATTAGCACAGCACACTTGGACATCAAAAAGCATCTATGAAAGACTCAAAGGTGGGAAGAGCTCCTCATTTGTCTAAGGTAGTCAATATTTTTCACACATCTCTTATTTACATCTCATTACTATTTCATTTTCATACATTTTTTTCTCAAGCTAGTTCAAACAGCTGAGTCTAAATGCAGCTACTTTCTTTGAATAACTACTTAGCTGTACGTAGGTGTAGCCCAAGTACATACCTGTTGTTCTTAAGCATAATATATAGGAATAATGTTGTCAGTCTTAAACAGAATAGTTAAATCAGGATAAAGAGATGATGGGATTCATATTTGACATCTGCAGTAGTATTATATGTCACTACATGGTGCGCATGTGTGTGTGTGTGTGTGTGTGTGTGTGTGTGTGTGTGTGTGTATGTGTGTGTGTGTGTGTGTTTGTGTGTGCGTGTGTGTGCGTGTGCGTGTGTGCGTGTGTGTGCGTGTGTGCGTGTGTGCGCGTGTGCGCGTGTGTGCGTGTGTGCGTGTGTGTGCGTGTGTGTGTGTGTGTGTGTTTGTGTATTGGTGGGTCTGTGTGTATGTGACTGCATAGGAATGCAAGGCAAAAAACAAAACAATCCACAGAAATGTAAATTATGCATTTACTCATACCCATGTCTGCACTGTTCTGAACATTTCTCTCAAATAAAAAAAAAACATACAAATAATCAAACTGCTTTTGCCCCTCTAATGGAATATAGTCTTATTTCTATCCTTTGATCATATCTCCAATATCACTCAACTGCTTACTAGGTCTCTAGTTCGGCTCCCTACTGAAATGTCAGCACTGGAAATGCCAAGTGCACCTGCAAAGGCACCCCTCCAAAGAAGACCATAAACCTGGAGAAGACCAAGTCCTCTACATCCCAGAAGTTGTATATACCAACTCTGAGATCTCCATACCTTGTGGAAAAGGGAATATTGTGAGAAATAGCATCTTGGAATTGGTATATGTAAGTCCTTTCTTTCAGCCATTCAGTCTCCGCTTTTCAAATGGTTACCCTCTAGGCCAATGTATCATGCAATACAGTACATATTTAGCCTTAAATAATTAGCAAAATCAACATCATTAATTTCTTCAGTCACTCTTCTACCCACTTCTAAGTCTTGATGAACTAAGACAGTTTTGTTATAGTTACAAGAGAGGCCAAAAGCCCTGTTAAAATCCCAGAAGGCTATCAAGATGTAAGTACATTTATTTACTATTTTTTAATGACATGAAGATACAATCATTAGTAAAAATTGCAACTAAAGATTTTCCTGCCCTTCTACTGTAAGGTCACTAGCTGCTGTTGAATTGAATATCCAGGATAAACAGAGCTTGGGGGGAGGGGGCATCCTTATCTGGTGCTTCAGTCGATCAGCACTTTCTCTGAGTTTGCCCCATTAACAAGCATAGCCAAAGTAAGTAAAGAACATGGGGAGCATGTCATGTCATCGAAGGTAGTTTTAGTGAATGCAAAAAGGGGGAGAGGTGTATGCTGAAATTACTTTCATTTTTTTCTCCACAGTTGTGCGATCTCAGAGCTGGTATATATAAGTACAGGGGTGTGGTGGGTGCCCCTCTACACACATGAGGGTAGAAGGTTTCTTGCCCTCTCTGCAACATTTTGGCAGTTTTATTTTTTTTTTTCCATTCTCTGAAATTACCTTTGATGACTCAACATGAATCCAGATCAAGTGATAATTAACCAAGCACCTGGAGAAACAAGACAGGCATTTTTATCATTTTATAATGAACTTTATACAGCCAAAGACCAAAAACGAGAATCTGCATGGACAATATCAGTAAGGATGAAAGCTTTTTAAGAGATTAGATGTGAGACCTGTTTGACACAGGTATTTCGTTTATAAGATGTGCAAAAATTTAAAAAGAGGAGACAGTGAATGATCCCGATGACTTTAATATAGAATTCTATAAGAGATGCGGATTTGTATTGTCCCAGACTCAAATTAATATGTGTAATGTTAAAGATCCTACTAAGATCTTTGGGCAGATGGGGAAAGTTCTCAGGTATTGTGCTTAACATGCTAGACCAGTCAGGTGCTATGCCCCAGCAAGAAATGGAAGCTGATACCATGCAGTCTGGCCATTAGCACAGAGGATTAAGGTCACATAATCAGAGAGCATTCTTAGACCTCCTCTGAAAAAGGACCTCAGCCTAGCTGGACAACACAATTAGGAAAACATAAGACAAAGATAAAAATTCCTGCTTAGCAGTATGTCCTTGATTATTTTACATTATAAAACATATCTCTGATTCTAGTAAATCAGTGCACTTGGTTAAAGTATGATTAATATGTGCTTGGGAAAGCTACAATATATGATTTGGGCTTTAGTAACAAACATACTTGTCAAACTTTTAGAGCAAGAAATCTGGGCAGAGCCTAAAATAACGGGGGGACAAAAGCCCAGAAATCTGGACAGATTTTAAATATTGCTCTTAAAAATTTAGAAAGTTACTAGAATAATAGGATTTGTGTTAAAATGTATTTTCTGAAGGATATGAAGTTTGAAACGCAAATGTACATACCATTATTAAGTGGACTTCAATCCTCAGTGATTTTCCAGAAAACTACAAATTTTATGAGGAAGAGACAAAAAATATGAGATAAAAATTTGGACATTCTGCAAGAATCTGGACAGTTGAGAGATATGGTAACAAAATATGGACTGCCACACTTACTTATAGATTTAGAAACATTTATTTTGCACTATTCACTCAGCATAGAGGTTCCCCTAGACAGAATGAGTGGGTTTAAAAACACACTTCAGCAAAGGACAGTACTTACTCCTAACTAAATACATTCCTTTCTATTCTGCCCATTAGTAAAACTTGTCATGCAAATCAGATGCATGTACTACACTTGAATTATGCTATAAACTGAGACAGCATTAGATGAGTAAAGATACATCGATTAGAAGAAAATAAAACTTAAAATAGACTCAATCTGTATAAGATGGAGCATTTAGATAACAGAAAGGGTAGTCGTGAGCTGCCACATATACAAAATAAGGGAAAGACCTCTGTCTGAGTCATGCCAAAAAAAAAAAAAGTTTAGATATACAGTGCACATTCATTCCCTTACTGTGGTCCTTAATATTCCTAATCAGTAGACTGTCAAGCTAGGCCTTGTGCTGAAGACTTATTTAGTACACAATGCATTCCTTACATGATTTTCTAAAAGTGCCTTTAGGAATGTTAATACATGGAGACATCATTTTGCCACCTGATACACACCAGCAGATTGAAACATGTCTAAACTAATTACTAGGTCCCGCAGCATCCTATTAAGAACTCTCCTGTGCAGCTGACCCTTTTGACATTTGCTGAATGCACAATGAGGGCTTCTTAAATAATTTAATTTTTAACTTCTGGAACTATAAAACAGAGAGAACTCTTTGGAACTACCTTAATGCATCCCTTCAGCTGCATGTTGCTAGAGATCAGTTTTTCCAATTAGAAGTTCCCACATGGCTCTTTCAGGTCTATGCATCACCATGACTCTAGCGAGAATGTAATGAAAGTACATAAAATTAACAATGACATTTTTTTCCAGCTACAATACAGTATAAGCATATATTATAGAGTTTTTTTATACTTATTGACAAATCTATTAAAAAGTAAAATAAAATAAGCAGAATCAAGTGATTTAGAGTACTCCACTCAACAGTCCAAAGACAGCGCATGAGTCAACAATAACAAAATTATACAAAACTAAGTGTAGATTAATGTCTGAGAAGTATACTGATAAGAAAGAAGGTGCAATATCCTACTGGTAGAAAGTTTTTTTCTGATTTAGGTGGGAAGATGTAGATAGTTTGCATATTTTGTGTTTTGAACAACTCATGACTTGTGCCTGTTATTCCCTTGCTATAATAATCAGGTGACATTCAATGTTTACATATTCATGAATTACTGTTTGTCACAACACAAGAATACTAAATGTGATATGGAGTAGCAGCCATATCAAACAACTGAATAGCTGCTAGTAGTATTCAAATAACTGCTATGTTGCAATGTCCTATGCATTTTTTAAGTGTCTTATTAGATAATTATGTAGATTAAGCTATTTAGAGGTTTGTATTGTTAGTGACAAAATATAGAGCTGTATACTGCTGCAAAAGTTCACCTATATTTGTAATAGTTAAGTAGTGATACCACTCAAAGCTTCATAGATTATATTGAGATAACGCTTTATTTGAAATAGATATTTCAGCTACTGATATTATGTTTTGCATGACTGATATCCTACCTTTGCACTACCTGTCTTGTTTTAGCTGCTGGTATCTATGACAAGAGCTATTCCTCAAGCTAACTCCTTTTCCTCACTCACATCTTTCTTTCCTGCCCTGTCTTCTTAATCTTATATATCCTGTGATTTACTGTATATTTTCTCTGACCTCCCCTCTCTCAACCCTCACCCCTTGTCCAGTTTGTTAGAACTACCTCTGTAACTCTACTTAGTGGAACATAAAAAATTTGTATTCTTCTGTTTTCACAGTGAATTTACATGGAAAAAGTGCGCTCTCTTACCTCCCTCCTTCTTAAGCTGGAATCCTTTTTCTGGAGTTCCATCATGCTAAGATGAAAGTGACCTCAGAGAAGTGCCCTAGTCCATCTGATTTGATCAATGTACATCTCCTGTTGAAAAAGAAAATAACAGGGATTTTATATTCTTAATTTTAGCTGTGTCTCTTTACTTGCTAAAAACTTGCAATTGTGGCATGCACACTAATCTCACTCTGACTTACTTCCACCTCCTATTTCTGTATTCTGTTCCTAGATTAATTGATCTCCTCACTTCCCCCTCCCTATTCTAGGCATGTTACAGTAAAAGTAAATGCAGTTTTTTTCTTCTTTGTGCTCTAATCAGTGGAACAACACTCTTCCTCCAAACTTTTTCTTCTACCTTGCTCCCCTTCCAAACCTTTCCATTTCTAACTACATTTAAGATGTTCTCCTCCAACTTGACTTAATTACACTTCTAGCTGAAGACTCCAGGACCTACTGATTGTTTTTCATACAAACGATCTGCTTCCTGTGGATCAGCCTGCTCCATTTACCCTTGCTATGCTCAGGCTCACTCAGCTCCCCTAACCTACCCCCATTCTCACCCACCCCCCTCTTTCCTTACAGTTATACTTCACTAAATTCCTCCCATATCATAAATTACCCAATCAACATCCCTTATATCTATTATCCACTTAGCAATCTTATCCTATCACTCTACCCTGTCATACTCAGTGGCTGTCATTTTTAACAACCACTCCCCTAGTTAAAGTTCTCAACATCTCTTTCCTAATTAATATTGAACCCCTTATTTCTACCAATAGTAGTGAACCATGTCAATTATTTTAAAGATTACCATGCTTATAACAGCCATCACAAATTTATTAGGCATTCTGATCCAAGCCACATCACTTACTGTCAAGTACCTCCTATTCACATACAAGCCTCTGCTCAATCACTACCACAAAATATCCACACCATTAGTTTCTGTAATATAGTATCTTTCCTATTCAACCTCATCAACCCACACTTTGTAAAAATACAAACCCTACCATACACCAACAAACAAAAGCTAACTATGCATATAGTACCTAAGTATACCACTAAATTCTATAATTTCCCTCTCCTCGTACATCTTCTCCTAAAGCTAAGCAAATGTGGAGATATTTATCCCAACCCAGGACCTGCTCAGCCACAAAACTTCCTCCAATCTCCATAAACTAAAAACTTATTATTTATGACATTAAATATATGAAGCATCTGCAACAAAATTACTGAATTTCATGTATGGCTTTCACAATACTCCCCTGATATAATAGCTGTAACTGAAATCTGGTTAAAACCTCATATCCTAGATACTGAAATCACACCCCCAGGGTACAATATTTTACGAGCTGACAGAACTCACAGAAAAGGTGACGGCATAGCCTTAATCTATTGCAACCATTTAACTATAAACTGCACCCCTAAATCTGTCCCATCTTTTCAAAACACTGAACTAATCACAAACTTACAAATTAATAACTCTAAACAAGTAAACATTGTAGCCCTGTATATTCCACCAGGCCAAAACATCCTCATATTGGAAGACTTTCTTTATTGGAGAACCCAAAATCTATCTAATGAAACCATCATTCTAGGTGATACTAATATCAACTGGATAGATCTAATTTCTGACTCCTCTACAAATAGCATACATCTACACGATTACACACAAATTATCTGCAGTCCCACGTGAATGCAAAATAACCAGTGATGCTCAATCTTAGACTGGATCCTAGTCACAGACCTCCCCAAAATATTCACACAGTGGTACGCTGTCTAACATCCTAAGTGATCATTCACCAGAATATGCCTATATAGACTCCAATAATGATGTAACACCCCATACCTACAAACCCTCCAGAAATCTAGATAATTTTGTCTAACACTCATTCAGTAATATACTAAAATCCTTTAACTGGACCCCACAAAAATATTACCCTTGGAAGAAGAAGCTGATCACTTTAACAAAGTTGTCTTAGACAACCTCAACAGCCCAGCACCCATCAGAATCAAAAGGACTAAGGTAAACCATGCCCCCTGATTAACTAAAACCACCAAGCATGTACTACTATCCAGAGACTGAGTCTGGAAAGAATGGCACAAACATAAAAATAAAGTTGACAAACTCACATATAAAAAACTACGAAACATAGCAAAAAAACTAGTAATCACATACAAAAAAGTTACTTCTCTCATAAACTATCCAGCCAAGCAAATAACCCCCAAAATTTTTGGAAATCTGTCACCTCATTCCTGAATCCTGGAACCTCAGAAAACCCATCACGAGCCCAATGTAAAGAACCACATGAAATAGCTCAAATGTTTAATCCCACTTTATCAACAGTATTTTATTTTAAATCACTATCCCTCTAATACTCTCTCTAACTGCACAAACAACCTACACTATACAGACACTACACAGGTAAGCCTCCATACAAACATCTCCCCACTTTTAAGAACCTCAATAAACAACTCAACATTCCCCTCTTTCTCTCATCATGCTGTATCCACACCACTAGTGCTTAAACGTCTTAAAAAATTAAAACCTTGCCCCTTATCCACAAATAACATTCCCCAGAATACTTTAAACTTGCTGCTGACATAATAGCCTACCCTTTTAGCAGCCTCATTAACAGATCCATCTTACAATCCAATATTCCCACAATCTGGAAAAAATCCATCACACTCCATTACACAAAAGTGGCAATGCCAATGACCTAACCAACTATTGCCCCATCTCTATCCTCTCCCCTCTATCCAAACTATTAGAGAAATGTATACACACCCAACCAATATAATATTGCTCTGAAAATAACCTACTAGCACTAACACAACATGGTTTTCATCCAGCCCATAGTACCACCACTGCTCTTCTCTCCTTGACAGACATTGTGAACAAAACTTTAGACTCTCCTCTACTTACTTCAGTAATTTTACTAGACCTATCTAAGGCTTTTGACACAGTGTCACATCCCAAATTACCTCGGCAACTATCAGTAGTAGTATACTCCCAGTCCACCCTCAAATGGTTCTCTAACTACTTATCTGATAGACAGCAGAGTGTCAGATCATGGCAAGGCAGCCTATCCAAATATCTAGCAAATAAAACCGGTATTCCTCAGGGATCAATTCTCAGACCTCTACTTTTTTAACATTTTCATAAATAATCTACATACTGCCTCCCTTCAAAGTTCAATCACCAGTATGTAGATGACTCCACCATCATCTCCTCCAATAACCTCCAAAACCTACTAAGTATAACACAAAATGCCTTTATGTCCATAAAAATGGTTAAATGAAGCACAACTTTTACTTAATCTTAAAAAGTTTAAGCAATTACTATTCTCAACTAAACCAATCACACAAGATTTCTATATATACTCACAAGACAACACAAAAATTGAAATAGTAACACATGTCAAACTATTAGGCATTACAGTAGACAGCAAACTTACTTTTGAAGAACATGTACTTAGTACAATAAAAAATCACTTATTAAACTAGGCACAACCTATAGACACAAACTCTGCAAGGATAAGCTCACCAAAAAGACACTTGTCAACAGCCTCCTGCTTCCATCCCTCTTAAATGGGGCCTCCATTTTCACCAACCTCCATCAGTCTCTTAACAATAAACTCCAATCCTGCTACCATAAAATTGGCAAATTTGCAACTGGCTTACCCTACCAAGCTCGATACTGTCAAGCCCTTAAAGAATTTAACTGCCTTGAATTCCAACGCTATCTCGATTCCACCCATCTAACTGTAGCTCATAAAATAATATACAAACCAGATAGCTGCCCTGCCCTATAGCATATTTTACAACCATACTCCCCATCCTGTAATCTGCAATCTGCTAATAAACAATTTTAACAACCATTAAACCTAACAAAAGAGACAGTAAAAACCTTGACTTATATGCCACTACTAAAAAATGGAATGCTTTTCACCCAGATATCACCCTCCTAGACTCATTCAAAGCATTCAAACAATCTCTCAAGAAATATTTTGTCAGCAATCAGATCTGTTCCTGTACCCACAACCACAGACCACCATAAAGTATCGTATATGTTTCTCTTCATATTTCCTCCTTCTTCCTTCTTTCTCTTAAATCTCACCGACCTCATCAATAAACAATTGTACTTCCTGTTTTTCTTCTCTTCACTTGCAGCCACTATGCTAATACATCTTCTTTCTCCTCACCATTTTCCCTTTCATATTTCCAATCTCACTAACATCCACTTACTTTTTTCTTTCTTTTTTCTTTCTTTCTTCTCTCATTTCCTATCTACTATTACAGAATTACTTCCCTCCACCTCCTCTCCAACCACTGACATTTCAATTACTTCTTATCTACACTATCATTTCAGAATTGTTTCAGTCTCTGCTATCAATTTCAAAAACTTCTTTTGAACATACCCTGCTAATTCATATGATAATCTGGACAACTTTTGCCTACTATATGTATTATATGTATACAAACTCCATAAACTGTTGATATATGTATTTCTATATAATAACTCTGTTATTTTCTACTCAACTTACTTTGTAAAAATTGTTTAATGTGCTAACTATGTATATCAGTTAGTAGTGGAGCTTTCTCCCTGGGCCTCCACTGAAAATGGGTTACTGTCCCAGTGGACTTTCCCAATCAACAAATGGCAATAAATAAATAAATAAATAAATAAATAAATATGGGAGTGAAGTACATTTAGTGCTATATATAATTCCTGTAAGTCTTTCAATAATTAAAAAGTGCATTTTCTATCATTTCCATATGTACCCTCCCTGCAGTAGTAAAAGCTGTAATTTTCCAGTTTTGCATGAGGCATGTTACCTTACTTTCTGTTTATTATAGAAATATTCATTGGTCTTCTTTGCTATCTCCCAGAACCCCAATCCCATATTTTTATCTCTTGGCTTTGTGGATATAGCCAACCCCATTTCATTTTATGCTCCATTACATTTCTCCTTATCCTGCTTTTCTTAGAATTTTAAAGATGGCATTCTAGTTTTTCTTCCTACTACAGATTCTTAGTTTTCACCAATACTACATTATTTGCACTTCTCACATCTCTCTCTTTAAGAGAATGCAACCATCTGTGAAGCTTCTCCTCCCCTATTTTTCTTATTCTCCTTCAGTGCTGTACTGAACTCCTCTACCATCACCTCATTTGTTATAATAAACAGCCTAAATGATAATGGATAACCCTATCTGATCCCCACTTTTTATTGTTAATCCTATCTGTACTCTGCCTGTTTAAAAATATCTTTGACTTTGGATTCTTATACATTGCCTTCACTCATATAAATCTTTCATTGAGTCTCAAATCCTTTAACATGTCTTTGAGGAAGCACCTTTCTAGTGAGAAAATTTCATTTTTATATCAGATTATATAATACACAAATGTGTCCTATTTCTCTGGTTGTTCATCCATATATTTGAGCACCCTCTATCAACTGTCCAGAAATATCCTCCCCTTTAAAAAAAAAACTGTTTGGTCTTCTTGTATTACTTTGGGTAGTACATTTTTTTAATCTGTCTGCCAGTATATTTGCTTAAATTCTCTCATCAGTGCTGATTATGGAGATTGACATAAGTGGTCTTATTTTAGGAATTAATGTGTTTTCTTATGCTATTAAGATTAATGTGGACTATCCTACTGATATGAGTACTCCACCTCCTCTTGCCTCATTGTATGTGCACATCAATCTCTCACCCTCTCTCACCTTCAACATTTCTTCTTGCGTCTTGTCTACTCCCACAGCCTTACCACAGTGGGACTGGTAAATCAATGCAGTTACCTTACCTACAGGAATGGGACTAATTGCATTATGTGCTTCTGGCACTATCTCAACAGAAAAGCACACATCCATTGGATTAATAAGTTCCATATTACAGTTTCTCCAGCTGGAGACCAGCAATTTTCTACTCTTACTGAAAATAGCCTTGGAAGCATATCACCCTCTTCTGACTCATAGAGTGGTTTGGATGAACATCTTTGAAGACATCTATGGCTCTTAAAAATATATACCCCACCTGGGGCTTCTAAAAATAATTATATTTTATTTCTATAATTGCAGAAGATAAAATATCTAGATGTAACTGAATACAATTGGTCTAAACACATTTCATGTAACCTAAAAATAACTAACTAAATGCATAAATAAATGAAAACAGAAAAATATGTTTTTTGCAGGGAGACAAAACCCCTTACATGGGCCCTAACTTATATATAACAACTCCACAGTCACACTACAGTAGAAGAAAGGGAAAAACTCTCATAGTGTACCACCAGCTCACACAATCCAGCACAGTGTGATAAAGCAAACTGCAATATGACTTATAAATGTTTAATAAAACTCATATCAGTGATCACAAATCATAAACTTTCCTTATTATCAGAGTTATAACTGATAAAATTTATTGAAGAATATCATTAGATCAAATGTGATTAGATAAGCATATGCATTAGGTCAATGACACTAATCCCTTTGAAATATCAATATAATTTTGATAGTATTACTACTGCTCGTGACAGCAATACTTGTGAAAGACAAAGCATGAAAAACGTGTCAACAAATCATGTTACATGCTATGAGTTCTGCAAAGGTGGTGCTACGGTAGCATTGTCGCCTCACAGTAAGACGCTGTCTGGTTCGATTCTCAGTTGGAGCGTCTTCTGCGTGGGGACATGCGTGAATGGGTGTACCTTCGTTGAAGGTTGTGCGTCAGGGCTGGCAACTCGGTATGTAAAAATCAACTGCCAATCATTTGCGGACCGGAGTTCCGCTGTGGCGACCCCTAACCGGGAAAAGCCGAAAGTCACAACATAGAAGTCATTAAACTGTAGGCATTATGGGATAAAGAACTTGATATTGCTTATCATACCCATTTGTTTGATATATGATATCCTGCAGACTGACTTCAGCTGCCTCCATGACTGGGAATTAATCTTAATCCTATTCACTAACTTTAATCCTCAAAGTCTGTTTTCCTCCTATGAATACTGCAATCAAAATATCTTAATTGCTCCTTTTTCATAAAACCAAGTTACATATTTCATGTAATAGTAACAATGAGTTTAGATAACATTGTATAAATTTGTGAAACGTCATTGCATCATGGAGTAGTGTACTGAACCAAATGTTTCACTATGAGTAGATTTTAAAAATTTCTTCAGAATATGAGCCATTTTACAGATGGTGATATATATATATATATATATATATATATATATATATATATATATATATATATATATATATATATATATATATATATATATATTGGTATCTGATGGTAATAATACATAAGGCTGTAGGTCTGTAGCAGAATATATTTACACTCTGTGCATTATATAGCTAGAGCCTATGAATACAGTATGAATTGTGTTCGGCAGTGATCCAGGGTTGGACTTTAGCAAAGTAAAGGCCTCAGTAGTCCATCGGTCTGGCAAGCAATCATGGAATCTAAAACAATATGCCTTGTAAAATAATATACCACTTTTCATGTATTTCTGTTTTCTGACATTTTTATTCACAAACTGCTCTTCTGTCTTTGTTTCAGGCTCAAGAAAGGAGCAAGTTCTTCTCTGTGTTCTACTTGGCCATTAATGCAGGAAGTCTGATATCTACATTTGTTACACCAGTATTGAGAGGTCAGTAATAATGCAAGTTGAATGTCATTAATGTTATTCTAGTATTCAATGTCTGTGTGTGTAACAATGCAAGCTATTACAGTCCCATTTCTAAGCCTGGTACTAAAGGTGTGAGCTTTGACTATAATGAAAGATAATTACAACTGACAACTTTTTCAAGTGCAAAGGAACATTTGGCAGAATATAAACTGCTTTAATTACTCTGAATTGTTGCTACCCATGTGGCCATCAGGCAACAATGACTGCTACTACCAAGATGATTAAAGATGACTTAGATAGTTTACATTTATCAATAAGTTTTCACCTGTCTTGTTAAAAAAAAGATACTAAAACTTCAACAGAAGCAAGTGAGATTTGTCAGTCATAGTCTGTTATTGACCAGTGTTTGGAAAACAGCAGGCATTGCTTTTGCACATAGTTGTGACAACTGCCCACACAATTTAAACAGAAAAAAACTCCAGCTATGGAACTAAATATTGGAATTAAAGTTTGAAATCTGGAAGATCATTGCAGGTAGTGCAACCTTTGTTGCATGGTCTTCCTGAAGAGAAAGAAGGAATGGAACCAATTGTTTTCATAGTGCATGAACTATTTTTATTACTAAAATGGCACTCGCCAGTTGTAACTTATAGAGTACATTAAATTAACAGTAAATTTAAATCTAACCTTGGAAGGTGTTTTATCATCAGGTTCTTGAGATCCAAATATTATGAGAAAGTGTATCATAAATCAGGAGAAGTTGGCTCATCCTCCAAGTTGGCAGCTTCCATACCTATCAACCTTTCAGCACAAGAAATCTGGACAAAGCTTGACATAATAGTGGGACAAAGGTTAAAAATAGGGACGGATTTTAAATATTGCTCTTATAAACTTAGAAGGTTGCTAGAATTGCAGGATTTGTCTTGGATTTAATTTTTCTGAAGGATATGAAGTCTGAAACTCATATTATTTAGTGACTTCAGTCCTCACATCCTCCCAGTGATTTGCCAGAGAACCACTAATTTTATTCGGAATAAACCAAAAATATGAGGCAAAAATCTGGACAGTTGGGAAGTATGTCTTTTTCTGTTTCTGGATTTGTACCAGACTATAGCATTGTACTGTTTAACAAAAGAAAAACATTTGTTCTAGTCCTGAGACATTGTTATCTTGTTCTACTATGGAAGTGTTAGACATTATTTGCTTCTGACTATGAAATGTTATACTGTTGCATGCTGTACAAAAATTATTTTTCTATTTGCACATATAGTGCCAAAATAATCCATGATTCTTAGCAATTTGTGTTTGAATGTTATATGTTCCATGTGTATATTTCATATACTTAATTTAAATCTTGCTGTCCGCTTCCTCTCTTCTTTTGTATGACTTCTGTTTTTACGTTTTGGCTCTAATTGTGGCTAAAAGGGGTCATTAGACCACCCACCAGTTTAAAAAAAAAAACAAGAAAATAAATGAATAAATTCCTGGCTGTGTGCATCTGTGTAGGATTCATCATTCATTTTTTTCGACTGTAAAGCCAGACCACTCCTTGAAGATCACAGGACCTTGGTGAAGCCAAGAAGAATATGTGGTCTTCCCCAAGTACCCCTTTAAAACACTTAGGGTAAGAGAATCCAGGGTCCCAGGAGAGCAGGCTCAAATCCTGAAGGATTGAATTATGCCACTGGTGTTCATCAGAAGTTGAAATGTTATAGGTTAGTACTAAGCTAACTGCCCTTGCAAGCAATTTTAAGCCTAGCTAATTATCCCTTGGGAGACTCAAACCCTACATCTTGTGTTTGTAAGGCAAACACCTTAAACATTAGGCCACCATCCCAACCCTCTTTTTTCCCCAAATAGGTTGCAATCCTTAGTGCAATTTGCAGAAGAAATGTAAAATTAAGAAGATGTGTATTTCTCTACACCTGATACCAAGACTGCAGAGCTATTACAGAGCTTCTTTCCTCTATCAATAAGGCTTCTGAACTTGAATGCAAGGCATGACAGCAAATAATCCGATCAATATGCCACTTGCTGTGAAGTATCATCTACAGTAATCACCAAGCCACATACCACTTGCTACAGTTCACCCCCTATAATTTATTTGGACCCAGTACTTTCCAAATTTTGATGCATTCTTGCAGTTTAAATGTTAAATTTTATTTTAACAGTTGTTCTAATATATTTAAAGTATCACTGAGCTTCTTAACATAACTTTTTTACCAGATTCCCCCAATGGATTATTATAGCAATAACCCACGCCTGGGTGTGGGTAATGCGGGATTTACCCACGGTTGGCGTGGCCAAACAAAGACAACCGTGGGTAAATCCTGCATTACCCACACCCAGAACTGGGTTATTGCTATTATACTATGACATTATTTAAGAAAAGAGATAATTACTTTTCTTAAATAATGGCATTGTATAATGCCTCTTTGCTGCCCTTCATCAGCTGTCTGGTATCCGCGGCAGTTCTGATGTACTGAGCATGCCTACGCAGTACATCAGAGCTGTGGCCAAAAGCAACGGAGAAAGCAAGATCTCCATTGCTTTTTGCTGTTTCGCTATGTTAAATGGGTTTAACATAGCGAGACAGCTTTAAAATAAGCAACGGAGATGTCCGTTGCTTATTTTAAAGCTGTCTCGCTATGTTAAACCCATTTAACATAGCGAAACAGTAAAAAGCAATGGAGATCTTGCTTTCTCCGTTGCTTTTTTTTTTTAAACCTGTCTCGCTATGTTAAATGGGTTTAACATAGCGAGACAGCTTTAAAATAAGCAACGGAGATCTCCGTTGCTTATTTTAAAGCTGTCTCGCTATGTTAAACCCATTTAACATAGCGAGACAGGTTTAAAAAAAGCAACGGAGAAAGCAAGATCTCTGTTGCTTTTACACACTGTGTCGCTATGTTAAAGGAGTTTAACATAGCGAGACAGCTTTAAAAAAGCAACGGAGATCTCCGTTGCTTTTTTTAAACCTGTCTTGCTATGTTAAACTCTTTTAACATAGCGAGACAGTGTTTTAAAAGAGACTTATACTAATGGAAAAAGTCCGGGCGACCGGACCTTTTTCATTAGTATAAGTCGATTTACAATGTGCATGCTGGCCAATCAGCGTGCACGTTTTGGAATATTAATGGGGGGTCATGGTATAATGTAGTTTCACTAATGGGATGTTATTTGTTCCCTGTATAACCACTTTTAGATTGAAAATGTCTCTGCTTTTAACTTGTATGTCCTTATTTGGCTTATTAAGAGTATACTGCTCATATATGTGGTCTATGTCAATCATTTAAAGTGACCAAGGAAATAAGATACTTTCACTTACTTTGGGCAAGAGTTATATCTTCCTTGCCAGCTTTGGAACCTTGTTTTACATTTAATGATTGTTGTTGACTTGACAACTGCTTATTTTTGAGGAGAGATTTAGTCAATAGCCAGCATATATTCCATCGAGTTGAATGAAAGAATTTGACTTTTACTCTTGAGTGCTCTCTAATAGCACAGCCACAAAAAGCACCATGTGATGTGACTGGAGTAAGAATGTTTGTATATGATCTGTCTAATAATATTAATGCAATGATGTAAAAAGGATGGCAGATATATTTTTATTACAATTAATGAAAAGGGCTATTTGAAACCTTATTTGTAGTGATGTAAATGGTTCGGACCACTTCCCTCAGTTTGTTGGCTTATGAACCATTTGAAATGGGAATAGTATGGTCTCAATATCGTATGAAACCTCGTATTATAAATTTAAAAAGTCTGCCCCTACTTTCTTGTTTGTTATAGAAAATACTAAGCCTTAATGATACATGTTTGCTTGTGCAGTATATACGGGGAAATCATGTGATAGTCTGTATATCACTTTTTAATCTGTGTGCCTGTTAGATTGTGAAGCACGGGGATCCACACCTCTAAACTGTACAGTTTATCGCAGAATGTCCAGATTTTTGCCTCATATTTTTGGTCCAATTTTCTTAAAATTGTGGCAAATTAGTGGTAGCTCATTAAAGACTGAAGTCAGAAAATAAAGACAGATATTTGAGTTTCAGACTTCATAGACTTCAAAAAATTTATACTAATGTAAAACCTGTTATTATATCAACTTTCTAAGTTTGTAAAAGCAATATTTAAAAATTGTCCCTATTTTTGTGCCTTTGTCTCAATTTTACTTATGGCTTTATCCAGATTTCTTGCTGTAAGAGGTTGAGAGTTATGCTGGGATCCGATGCGGATTCAGACATATACATGCAGTTTTAGACTCTGACACATGAATTTGATGTTTTGACAGGTTAATGGCAGTTATAACGCATGTACCATTAGACATTATTTGAAAGGAGGAGAGCAAAGTGTAATAAGTGGGTTTCCAAGGAACTGTATTATAATTATTCTGTGTTATTTTAAATAATACTATTTATAAAGAAGTGTAACTAATGGATATTATTGTTTAAGTGTTAGCTGTTAGCGTTAATGGGAAATTTTCTGAGTCACTTTAATTTTTATCTGCTGTTATTTAATATAGCAATAACCCACACCTGGGTGTGGATAATGTGGGATTTACCCTTCGCCCTCGGGACCAAACAAAGACAACCGTGGGTAAATCCCACATTACCCACACCCAGAAGTGGGTTATTGCTATTATACTATGACATTATTTAAGAAAAGAAATAATTACTTTTTTTAAATAATGGCATTGTATAATGCCTCTTTGCTGCCCTTCCGCAGCTGTCTGGTATCCGCGGCAGTTCTGATGTACTGCGCATGCCTACGCAGTACATCAGAGCTGTGGCCAAAAGCAATGGAGAAAGCAAGATCTCCGTTGCTTTTTACTGTTTCGCTATGTTAAATGGATACTGATTTTCAAACTGTAGTGCGAAACTTTTTTTCAGTAATTCAGTGTAGTGTTTTGATAAAGGCTATTTCCTCTAACAGATATTAGAACAAGCTAAGTGGGCTAGGTGGGCTATAGGGGAGCTGTATCTATGCTGTGTCAGTTACTTGTGTATATATATATATAGATATATATATATATATATATATATATATATATATATATATATATATATATATATATATATATATATTATGTATATATATGAAGGCACTGCTACATCTATGGGGTTATACAGGGCTGTTCAGTTTTGAGGTTGTGGGCATATTTCTGGGCTTCTGCTATCATGAACATACATGCAGGTATCTAGTTTTGGACTGCTGCCAGCATCTCACCTATACCTGTGTGTAAAGACTTTTGTCATTTTGTTTTTCAACCCCCCCGGATTCTCTATACCTTGCAAAGCATGCAAGATCGGACAGGAGCTCTAGCAGGCAATATGTCTGCTGTGCAATCCAGGAACAGTCTGCAGGGGCATGCATGAGCACCCCTGCACTAGTCCTGCACAGACTAAGCCCCTGTATGCAAATCTTCCCTTTTGCAGGAGAAATCCATGCAAATGAGGTGATTTTGTGATTCAGGATGCTTGCAACCGGCCATGCAGGACTAGAGCTCCAAATAAAGGCTGCATATCAGTTAGTAAACATGCCAATGGCCAACTATAAGGCCATTGGCATTGCAAACAGGGAAAAAAAATCAAATTTTATTTTTTTTAGCCAATCTCGGCTGTTTAGCAGCGTGCAAATGGGATCGGGGGGAAAATAACAAAAGAAACCTAAATTAAGCATTCTAACTAAAATCAGTATTCTGCCATGCAAATCAATGGCAGGCAAAAGACAACATGGCCAGTGAGTAGTGGTTGCTAAGGGGGGAGGCTCAGTGTGAGACATTTAACTATGCATTAGCAGGCAATCCTATGCAAATGAGGGAAATGATAGTGAATCCCAGTTTTCCTCAGCATGTTAGTCAGGTCCCAACAGTGTAAGAGTAGAAATAGCTTGGTGCAAGCCTAGGAGTTCAGTGACATCATGGGGGGAGTGTCAGGCATACTGTAAGTGGATTGGAGCCCTGTGGCTCAGGTTTGCTCCTAGCTTAGCATAGCTAAGTTAGGGGGTGTGTCTAAACCTGTCTAGCACTCTTTACATTGCCTAAGCGGGTGTGCGCACCACGCTCCGGGTTTTAAAGGAAGAAAAATTAAGTTAAGCCAAGAAATAGCAGCACTATGCACATTTGAGCACTCTGTGCAGCGCGCCCCTGGGCTTAAACCAGAAGGCAATGAGAAGGGAAAACAGCAGTAGGAAGGTAATCAAGGAGAACTACTTTAGCTGGAGGTGAAATGTATCAGAATCAGCCAATTACAAAGGCAGCAGACCAGCCCAGCCCAGAACACTACTATAAACTATGCAAACACCTCCCCATCTGGTTTTTCTCACACTCTACACCACCGGTGTAAACAAGCAGGGAACTTTTAACACTCACAACAGCAAAATGATAGGGGCTGCAATAGCTATCATACAATAACTTGTGGAAGAGGCTGAGGGTGGTGAGGATGTGAATGCTGTCGACCTACCACAGTGAGGAGACGGAGAAGAGTGTACAGACCCAGGGTATCCTACCAGGGGCTACATGAGCTGGAGATAGTGGAGCGCTATAGGGTGGACAGGGACCTCCTACAGCAAATTGTTGAGCTGTGCCAGCCACACCTGACACACAGAACTAACAGAGGGGAACCCATCCCAGTGGATACCAAGGTATGTGTAGGCCTAAGAATACTAGCTACAGGTACCTTCCAAAGGCCAGCTGGGGATATGATGGGGACTTCACAGGCATCAGCATCCAGGGTACTCCACCAGTTCCCGGATGCCATGTCACACATGTCAGTGAGCATGTATATTTCCCCAACACCAGTGAGGTTTTGGCCAGCAATATGCATATCTTCCACCAAATAGCAGAATACCCTGAGGTAGTGGGTGCTATAGACCCCAAGCATATATGCATCAAAGCACCACCCGGTGAAGGGGTAGGGTCTACATCAACTGCAAGGGCTCCCCCTCCATCAACTGCCAGGTCATGTGCGATGCCCAGGGCATAATAATGAATGTGTGTGCTGGCTGCCCTGGAAGCTGTCATGATTCCCACATCTGGCATTTGACGTAGCGCTACTAGAGATTTGCCAATGGAGACATCTCTGATGGTCACCTAGTGGGGGATGCTGGATATGCACTGGAGCTGTGGCTGATGACACTCATCAGAAATGCACACACATCTGAACAAGAACTCCATAATGAGGCACACACACAGACCAGAATTATAGTAGAGCATGTGTTTGGGATGCTCAAGTCATGGTTCTGGTGCCTGGACACATCTGGTGGAGCCTTGCAGTAGTCACCAGCTACATGTACCCAAATTGTCCTTGTATGTGCCATGCTACACAATATGATCCTGCAGAAACAGCTGCAGCAGGAACACACAGGGCAGGGCCACACAGCCCCCCACCATTGCCAAGGCCTGCACAGGCACAGAGTGACTCAGAGGAGGAACAACCTGAGCCTACCCCAGTAGGCAGAAGGAGACGTGCCCAGTATGCCCTAGCCTTGTTAAAGAGGCAATGCATAGCACATACACTGACACAGGAGGGACCCAGGGAATAACACATCTCTCTGACTCTCACATACAGTAAAAGGGATGCCACACATTACACTACCTGTGCTCAACCATGTGTAGGGAGTGTACTATGTGCATCTGACATAGGCAGCCCTGCAGCACCACCCTCAATACTGGGACACCAACAGGGTAAGTGACTCACACATGCCAGTCAGGGGGGTTCACATACCCAACAACAGTCACAGCCAACAGGACAAGTGTAGACAAACACAAACAAAAGCTGTGCTATGGCCTCTGAATGAGTCCTATTGGTAACCCCCCCCAGGCCTACACAGACAGAGTACAGCAAATCAGGCAGTGGGACGTCAGTTCTGAGGGGTAGGAAGTCTGAAACTAATATGTAGGTAAATAAAAGCTAAGATCAGTAGTACACTGATATGTCTCTAGTCAGCATGATAGGTAAGACTACAGAATGAAATTAAGTACCTGACATACCAGTACAGTCCTAGCAAATGTGTACAAGTGTCAGGTGTGACCCCCCCCATCCTACTTAGTAATGTAATAACAGTCAGGTGTGCCCCCCCAATCCTGTGTTGAAATGTAGAAATAGTCAGGTGTGCCCCCCCATCCTACAGAGTAATGTAATAACAGTCAGCTGTGCCCTCTCGTCTGTGTAGATATGTAGAAATAGTCAGGTGTGCCCCCAATCCCATATAGGAATGTAGTAACAGTCAGGTGTGCCCCTCAATCCTGTGTAGAAATATCAAAATAGTCACGTGTGCCCCCCATCCTATGTAGAAATGTAGTAACAGTCAATGCCAAATGATCGATGGATACCCTGCAGAGACAGCATGCTACCTGTAAGTGTACAACACAAAGGTCAGCACTGCAATACAAACTACCTGGACTCGATCCACACATTCAATACAGACGGGCATACTGGGCATGCTCACACACTTAGAGAAATGATGGCAATGTCAGTCAACAACATACTGAAAAGACATACTGGGCATGCTCACACACACTAGGCCATGTCTGCAAGCACCAGTGGACCAGACATATCTGGCAGTCGCAGATGTTAGTGCAGACACTCCTCAGTATGCACCACTCATGCTTTGCACACACAGTGGATAGGAATACAGGCATAGATGTAAGGACAACATGCTATAATAAGCCAAAGGTAGACATACATAGGTGTGAAAGAGGGTGACTGTGACAAGGAGCCATCCAGGCCTGTCCCACCCAGCACACAGCCAAAGGGTCATAACCACATGGGGGTCAGATGTCACCCACTGCAGATACTAGCCACCTGTATCTGTTAGCATTACAGACTGTGTGGTGCACGTGCTAGCTGTGCAACATGACTGTACAAGGAAGTAGTCATCTAGCAGCTGTATACATGTACCTGTGAAATATGACCCTGTTTGAGCCTGCATGTTGCATGTCAACCCCTAGATAAATGGGTTATGGTCCATACACACACTGCCCTCCCCATAGCCCTACTATGACAAGCATGCTGAGGTCATCCACTGTGAAATACACCTTTGGGAGACCTGTAGCCCAGTAATCTCCATGGCACGTCCCATAACTGTGTACAGCTGTAGTCTGATAAACTACATGGCAACTGTGTATGTGTGTGTGTGTGTGTGTGTGTGTGTGTGTGTGTGTGTGTGTGTGTGTGTGTGTTTGTGTGTGTGTGTGTGTGTGTGTGTGTGTGTATGTGTGTCTGTCTGTGTAGAGAGCAATGCTTTTTAAGGTGGTCACCCTCCCTACAATTGAAATGCTCTACTAAGGTAAGGCTGCTGATGTCATCCACCTAGAAATACATCTCTGGGAAGGTCGTAGCCCAATAATCTCCGCAGCATGTGCCATAACTGCATACTGCTGTAGTGTGATAAACTCATTAGGTAGGAGTTCTAATCCCACACTTGGCACCTGTGTGTGTTTGTCTGTGTAGAGAGCAATGCTTTTTAGGGTGGTCACACTCCCTACAATTGAAATGCTCCACTTTGGTAAGGCTGCTGATGTCATCCACCTAGAAATACATCTCTGGGGAGGCTGTAGCCCAGTCATCTCCATAGTGCATGCCATAACTGTGTACTGCTGTTGTGTGATAAACTAGTTAGGTAGGAGTTCTGATCCCAGACTTGGCAGCTGTGTGTGTGCTTATTTTTGTGAGTGTGTCTGTCTGTCTCTGTCTGTGTAGAAAGCAATGCTTTTTAGGGTGGTCACACTCCCTACAATTGAAATGCTCTACTTTGGTAAGGCTACAGATGTCATCCACCTAGAAATACATCTCTGGGAAGGCTGTAGCCCAGTAATCTCTGTAGTACGTGCCATAACTGCATACTGCTCTAGTGTGATAAACTAGTTATGTAGGAGTTCTAATCACAGACTTGGCAAGTGTCTGTGTGTGTTTGTCTGTGTAGAGATCAATGCTTTGTAGGGTAGCACACTCCATACAATTCAAATGCTCTACTTTGGTAAGGCTGCCGATGTCATCCACCTAGAAATACACCTCTGTGAAGAATGTAGCCCAGTAATCCCGGTAGTGCATGCCATAACCGCATACTGCTGTAGTGTGATATAGAACTCTGGTAGGGTTCTATTCCCACCCATGGTAGTTCTGGATGTTTTGTGTGTGTTTCACTGTCTGTGTAGGGAGCAATGCATATTAGCCTAACCACACTCACTACAATTCGAATGCCCTACTTTGGCAATCCTGCTGATGTCATCCAATGTGACATACACCTTTGGGGAAGGAGTTCTCCAGTAATCCCCATGATGCATCCTATAACAGCTCCATGCTGTAGTGTGATATAGACCACTGCTAGGGGTTCTATACCCACACATTTTGGTTGTGGATGTTTTGTGTGTGTTTCACTGTCTGTGTAGGGAGTAATGCATTTTAGCCTAGCCACACTCACTACAGTTCAAATGCTCTACTTTGGCAATCCTGCTGATGTCATCCAGTGTGAAATACACCTTTGGGGAAGGAGTTCTCCCAGTAATCCCTCTGGTGCATCCTGTATCAGCTCCATGCTGTAGTGTGATAGAAACCATTGTTAGAGGTTCTATACCCACACATGTTGGTTGTGGATGTTTTGTGTGTGTTTTACTGTCTTGGTAGGGAGCAATGCATTTTAGCCTAGCCACACTCACTACAATTTGAATGTCCTACTTTGACAATCCTGCTGATGTCATCCAATGTGATATACACCTTTTGGGAAGGAGTACTCCAGTAATCTCCGTGGCGCGTACTATAACTGTGTAGTGCTGTAGTGTAATAAGGTAGGAGGTCTAATCCCAGACATGACAGGTGTATGTGTAGCAACTGGGCCCAATGTAGATTGGGTTTTACAAATTTCTTATATGGTGGCCCTAGTTTATTTCACAATATCCACCATACAGGGATAACAGATGTGAAATAGCTGAGAGGCTGGGGTGCAAATCCATACCCATACATGTGACATCAAGGCCAGGCAAACACAGTTAACAACCCCAGTATTTCCCAGAGCACACTCTCAACCCATGTCTCATACACACACACACACACACACACACACACACACACACACACACACACACTTGCCTAGGCAACAGCCAATATGTTGATAGTACACTGCATATTGCCCACTGATAGTAACTATGGAGTGATTGCAGTGGGCTACAGAGGGCATGGCACCCTGTCTATCTGTCTAATAGGCATGTACATGCAGACAGTGCACCTTCCCCATGTTGCCCACTGGACACCTGCAACACCTGTGGTGCCATTAAATGTGACCCTCAAAGGACATACCATGCCTGAAAACTTGCCCTGTATAGACAGGTGCCACTGACACCAGGGAATGCCATTAGCATGCTATCAATGTAAGTGCAGGGTATGGCTCCCTATCAAACGACTGAAACACCATTTCTGCGAATATGAAATGATCGACATGTATTGTGATAATTACGTAAACACCGAACATCCAAAACAGCGAAATCTGAAATGTCGAAGTGTTTTGGTTGGCCCGGCTGCGGTACGGCTCCGTAAGGTAAGTGTGCGATAGGTATGGACCTTAGGGTAGGGTGTGGGTTAAGGTAAGTGTATAGATAGGTAATGTATGTAAGATTTAGTGTAGTGTTAGAAATAGGGTTTTTTTAAATGTATTTATGTGTATTATTTATTTTGTTAGGGTATAGCTCCATAGGGGAAGTGTGCAGTAGTTACAGACCTTAGGGTTAGGGAGGGGTTAAGGATAGTGCATAGATTGTTGTGTATGTGGGGTTTAGTGTAGTGTTAGTAGTAAGGTTTTGTTAAATGTATTTATGTGTATTATTTAATTTGTTAGGATATATCTCCATAGGGGAAGTGTGCGGTAGTTACGGACCTTAGGGTTAGGGAGGGGTTAAGGATAGTGCATAGATAGTTGTGTATGTGGGGTTTAGTGTAGTGTTAGAAGTTGGGTTTTGGTGCTTTACGTTAGGGTTAGGAGTAGGGTTTGGTTAGTGTTTGTATGTGGTTTATTTATTTTGTTTGGGTAGGTAGTATGTAGCGGGTGGTGTGTTTGGCCGAGTATGACCGTTCGATGTTTTAAATTTCATGGTTTAGTGCTATTGGTGTATTTGTGGTTTAATTAATATGTGTCATTCTTTTGGTATTTGATGTAATGGATTTTTGCAGAACTGATATAGACCCGTAGGGTACACCTGCTGTCTCTTACCAGTTCCTACCACAGGAAGCCAAGACTGGCATATCTGCTGATGATAATCTGTGTACACATGGGCCAGACACCACAGGTACAGTTCCACATGTCACTGTACATGCATGTGGGAGGTGTGCACATCCCCGACACCATCCATGTCATGGACTAAGGAACACATACATGGCAAGTGATACACAGCATTGGCCACATGCAATAGTCACCCAGGTGACTGGATGGTGGATGCAATACCCACCTGTGTGGGCAAATCCAGAAATTACAGCCCTGAGCCACAATGCAGATCATTGTCATGTGGCCTGATGCCAAGGTATACCCATCATCTAGCCTTATATAGCCGTCTGGCACAGTCGACCACCACACACTCATGCAGAAATGCATCCATGCATGTCAGTACTGGCACCCTGTGTGTTTGTGTGTGTGTATTGTATGATGCGTATGATCACATTCACACTCACTACAACCCCCACTGGCATACTTAAGCATGTTGTTGGTTGTCAGACACCTCCCCATACTCTTTTCCCATATAGCCTCCGTATGACCCGTGTGGTACATGTGATACCTACACAGTAATGTGTTGTGGCAGTCTCACTAGTGAAGAGTTGTATTCCTGGCCCTGCCAAGTATGTCAATGTGTGTGCATCCCTGTGAGAGTGTGGCTGTGTTGTCACTGGCACCTGTTCATGCGGACAGGCACCTGTACTACACCTACCATATAGCTACCATATCCCTGTTGCAGATGTCACTCACCATCACATGTATGTTCTGAGGGCTCCTCACCATGTAACCTATGTGGCGCATCCAATAACCGCATGGAAATGTAGTAGCACTACATAGTCGTCAGGGGGTTTGATACCCTGTGCAGGTAGGTGTGTGACACAAACATGCATAGGTTTTACTCTCACACCCTCCCTGACTTGTCTTTGACACTGTCTACCTCTCTCACTACCTCTCTGGTGGATGTGGAGACCTACATCTGCTTTGCTTAGGCAGCAGCATGTGTATTTTAAGTGATGCTCATGATCAGCTGATAGCCTCTGCACAAATTTTAGCCCTCCTCTAGCTGATTGGATGTGGAACAGCTGTGGTAATATTCCCATAGCCAATTGCATGGAAACACACTCCAATATCTAGGAACATCATGTTGGTGTCGGGCCTTTCCTTTCACTCTGAGCATGAACTCGATCTGTTGTTTGGCAAACAGCATCTCAGATGGATTGGGGATTTACCTCTAACAACATACACTGTGGCAACAGGGCAACACACAGGAGAAGGATGTGCCTGACCTGACTACAGGCTGTAAGTGCTGCTATACTGCATGTGGAGTTTAACAGGGTGTGTGTGGATATGGCTGTCCTACATGTTTTAATACCTGCCATGTCAGTGCTATGTGTATGAGGAATCCCCATCTGTACAGTCATCTGCAGACTGGGTAGTGTGTAGTGCCTTTGGTTTCATGTGGTACCCACAGAGCACCTATCTGTGAACTGCAGAAGGTAGTATGAGGAATGCAGTCTGTAGATGGTGGAACTGTAACAGTTACTGACTTCATATCCCTCATAAGACATATGTTGCAACAAAGCCTGTTACAACAGTAAATGTATGAGGTTATCACAGCAACATGTCAATATTGGCCCTGTGTATGTGCTTCCAGCCACACCTCTGTTAACCTTTGTACATATATCAAGCATTAAGAGGTGCATATGTGCTGTACACCATAATGACTAACATCATATCTGATAAGACAGTGAGATATCAGACTGCTACACATGTTATGTACAGTAGGGGTTATATTTGATGAAATAACCTGGACAGTCAATGGTTGTGTGTACAGTACTGAGGTCTGTGTACTTATGGTGAATGTCAACAGTGTGTGTATTGTAAATATGTACCATGGCCTGTGTACAGACTGTGGTAGATGTCATTGTTCTTGGTCCCGTCCTATCTGATGTTACATGCTGCTCCACTGTATGTTACCATATCGGCTTACATGTTTGCAGGGCCATACACACACATGTCCCATACCACAGACAGGCATCGGACCACACTGTGTAGCGGCCCAGTATATGTAGGGTTTGTGAGTGGCAGATATGAGGATGGTGTTGAACAGATAGTCCATATACTGTAATATTATGCTAGCATACCATATGTGGCTGTGGCTGTGTTCACATTGGATGTAGCTATGCACTTTCACACAGGTGTATCTTACCTGTACTGTGACATGCCTCTAGAGCCTGCTATATATGCAGGTACATGTGCATTTCCCAATAGGAAATGTAAGCCAGTGTTGAGCCAGTTTGCCTGTAGCCTGCACAGTGCTTTGTTTCATGCCTAGCAACTTAGTGTACTTACCCAGTGAGATGTCATGTCCAGATACGTGCCAGATGTACTGCTGCCGGGCCTCCCTTAACAGTCATGTATGTCAGACAGAGGAGTGGGATGCTGTATAGATGTATGTCAATATCTAGTGTGTAATATGTGGCCATGGGACCTCTGTACCAGCAGTTAGTATGTGTCAGGACATACAGGGGTGTGTGAATGCATAACCTATGGGGGCAAATGTATACCAGTTGTTACATGTCTTACCCATCTACGTGGCTGTTCACATCCACATTGTCAGGCTTGGTCCACATGTTTTGCACTAAGGGGTTCTGTGTATACCTCTGGACTGTCCAGAGTGTGTCAGAATGTCCACATATATTGGCCAATATCTCTTCTTTAGTCCACAGGAGCATTACATGCTAGCAACAGTACTGTACTATGATCTCCTTAGGATGTCCATCAGTAGCCAAAGGCACACATGTGAAAAGCAGATGTGACCTCTTAAACACACACCATGTATGTGAAGACAATCACTATTACAGTAGCAATAGTCTGCTAATATATCTGCTATACATACCTGACATCCCCTTGCACTACAAAATTGGGACTATAAGGGCTGAGGTAAGGCTGCATTCCATGTTCAGGACATATGGTAGAAATATATGTATATATAATTATCCAGATATCCATATAGATATACACACACACACACACACACACACACACATATATATATATATATATATATATATATATATATATATATATATATATATATCGACATATATAGATGGGTATGTATATGTACATAGATATACATATACACACCCAGATATATACATATACAGAGCAATATATGTCTACACATATTCAGATAGTGATTCATATGCACATATACATATATCACGCTGCCATTCCTGCCAGCAGTCCACTGCTGTTGTATCCCCCACACAAACGGTGGGGCTGGGGCCATATATGTGTGGGCTTCACCTAGACAATACATGTGTGCCCTTATGCACTCCAGAGGCCGGTGTATGTAACAGTGGTATATGGCCCTGTATTATTGAGTCTGGGGGGGATGCTCCATAAATAACTTAGGCTGTTACAAAAAGTGGGGGTATCAGGTGTGAGCTGCCGTAGGGTGTCTGGATGTACAGTACCATACAATTCACCTATCTTGACATTACTTACATAACTTGAGTTAATGCAGGTCTACTGCATCCTGCCATACAGACTGTTCTGTTTGTCAGTGTGCCTGTGATGGTGCCAGTTAATGCCTTGTTATGTAACAGTTACATCCCATTTGGTCAACTGACGTCTTTACCACCTAGTGATTGTGTACAGAGTGTAGACAGAGGCAGTTGAAATATACACCTGCATTACTTACTGTTGATTGTTTGGTATCCTGTGGCTCAGTCTGTCTTTACTATTGTGCAATTTGAAGGGCTTGGCCTGGACAGCAACAGTTGCGAACCTTTCCAGACTACTGTATTAGTATAACTGTTTCACAGTTACATTACTCTGTTTATATGGATGTTAGTGCCTGAACAGCTATATGACATGGCATATAAATCTGTAATAGTACACAAATGAAGGTTTTCCATTTCTGCAAACCTGTGTGTGGTGTTTTATCCTATGACCTCTCTGTGGGTATATGTTGCAGGCAACGAATGTCATTTGTATGGGTGGCTCATCCAGTGTCCAGTTGTTAAGGTGTTAACTGTAGGCATGGTGGCTGTTCTATATTGTGTGTACCTACTACATAAGTATCTTACTGTACATATCTGTGTGTGTGTATGTGTAGTCATATGTATCTCTCTCTCTATATATATCTATCTATATATATATATATATATATATATATATATGTATATCTGTGTCTGCATATATGTGTCTGTGTATATGTATGCTGGGGATGTTGACAGCTTCCACATTTTACATTTCCTATGTGAGCCTGACTGTATTACATGATATGTTACCAATAACAGCCTGACCTCATACAGGTGGGATGTAGTACTGTTAACATCTTGCACCCTGGTTATGGGATATGGAACACTTGGTAGTGAATTGCAGGATGGACTTGTTTGGTTGTGATGGGGTGGGTATACCTATTTGTACAAGACATTCATTGTTTGGGGCCTCTCAACACCATTGACGGTACATGTGGACATATATGTTTTAGTTAATCTCCCATTGATATCTACACATGTATGTCCATATATACCTATATATAGGTTCATAGGTTCATAGGTTTATACTAGGCTATCTGCCCTAAGGCATTTATAAGCCTAGCCCAAATTATTGTGGCTTACGCCACCCCTTATATGAAAAAATACTGTGCCCATTAGTTTGTTGTGCCTCTGTCCAGCAGTGACACAGAGATGATTCCTGGGGTAAACCTACGATCTCCCATCCACAGGTCTAGATTTCTCTTGAACAGAGTCAGCGAGGTGCTCTGCCTCACATGGACCGGGATTTTATTCCACAGCATAGGGAGTCTCTGAGTGATAAATCTATCCCTCCAGCACGTCCTATTTATATCCGTGCTAAGGTTTAAGTCGCTTGCTCTAGTGGTTTTGGTGGATTTGGATTTTTGAGGTGGAGCATGTCCATTAATTCCGGGTTGGACATGGCCTTGTATGTCAGGCACATGTCACCTCTGAGCAGACGGTATGCGACTGAATAGAGCTGGAGTTTCTTCAATCTGGCAGCATATGACAGATTTTGGAGTCCCTTTATCCTTTTGGTGAGGAACTTTGGGGTCTCTCCAATTGCTGCAGATGTCGGGTGAGATACATCCCGAATGGGGCATTGTACTCGATCATTGGTCTGATAAGTGAAGAGTACAGGGGAACAATGACCTCACTAGATCTGGATGTGAATCCTTCATGATCAGGTGGGCAATGTAGAAGGTCTTTCTAACCACTTTAGCAATGTGAGTGTCAAAAGAAAGGCCACTGTCAACCTGGGTCCCCAGGTCCCTGATAACCTCTTCTGTGCTTAGTGGATTGCCACCTATATGGTAGCTTGGGGTTACCTTGTTTTTCCCGAAGGGTATGACTATACATTTTTGGCGTTTAACTTCAGGCCATGGCTCTGGCACCAGCTATCTGTTTCCGTGAGTCCCTTCTGAAGGATATCCGTGTCCGATGCACTTTCCACTATGGCGCCCAGTTTGCAGTCGTCTGCAAACTTTGTCAGCCAAAGTCCTCCCATGTTGGCCTGTACTTCTGAGAAGTAGATGCCAAACAATAGGTGGCCAAGGACCGAGCCCTGTGGGACAACACTTGTGACTGGCTTGGAGTCTGACACAGCGCCAGCAACTCTAACCCTGTGGGTTCTGTCCTTAAGCCAGTTTGCAACCCATCTTGTGACATATGGGTTTACATTTAAGCTGGTAAGTTTTCTACAATACCCGAGTGGGGTATTGTGTCGAAAGCCTTTGCAAGGTCAAGGTAGGCTGTATGGACTGCCTTCCCTCATCAATGGCCTTGGTGACTGTTTCGAAGAAGTCAACCAAGTTCAAAAGGCATGATCTTCCCTTGACAAAGCCAAACTGGGTCGGGTCCAATGTCTGCAAGTCCCCTATATCTTTGTTTATGAGCTCCATTATGATCCTCTCCATAGCTTTGCAGACTAGACTTGTTAAGCTTATGGGGCGGTAATTACCAGGGTCCGTAGAGGCACCGCCTTTGTGGAGTGGGACCACAGTTGCCGTACGCCACTCCTTGGGCACGTATCCTGTGGTAAGGCTGAGATTAAACAGCTGCCTTATGTGCGGGTTTAATTCCTCATTTAGCTCGTGTAGCACACAGCCGGGGACACCATCCGGTCCCATTGATGCTGTGTTTTTAGCTTTAGAGAGAGCAGCTTTCACCTGCGCATTTGAGATGTCCGGGAGGCTACACTCGGCTGGGATAGTTATCTCTCCTTTAGGGGAGAGGGATGAAGTTTGCACTGAACCTGTCTGCCAGTATGTTGGCAATGTCTGTGGGTTCAGTGATTTTTGTATCATTTTGGACTAATTCTGAGCATATCTGGGAGTTTCCACCCAGGTTCCTAACATAGCTGAAAAAGGCCTTATGATTGTCCTTTGAATCCCTGGCAATTTTTCTCTCAAAATTGGCCTTAGTTGATTTTATGAGTGCTCGTATTTTTTTACTAATAATGATCAGGGGTGACTTCCTTTTATGGATTTTGTTCTATCATGTAATAGCTTTCTCCTCTTATTGTAAAGTTTGTTAATGGCTGGGGTCCACCAGACTGGACGTTGCCCTTTGTGGAAAGAGTCTTGGTTTTATTTGGGATTGCCTGATCCATGCAGTCCTGGAGGTGTTCATAGAAGGCATTTGTAAGGGCTTCCGCAGCTTGGGTTGTGGTTTCCTCTGGCTCAGGGGCCTTGAAGGATACCACACCAGTCTTGAGTAGTGTGAAGTTTGCTTTAGAGAAGTTCTTCACTATGGTCTTTTTTGCTTGGGGTGGGGGCGGGATGTGGATTTCCAGTGAGATTAGTTTATGATCAGATCTCACCAATGAGGGATATACTTCCGGTGTGGAGCATTTTGTCCCCATGTTTGTGACAATGAGATCTAGTATCTTTTCTCCTCTCGTGGGAACAGTGACTAGCTGTTCCATGGCATTTGAATTTATGAACTCCAGGAACCGTTGGGCTAGAAAGTTAGGGCTTGAGTAATGTTCCCAGTCTATATTCGGGTAGTTGAAGTCACCCAATATGATGGTGTTTGGAGATACATTTATACCCTCCAGTGTCTTCAGGAAGGCTGTGTGGGGTTCCTGAGTTTGAGAGGGTGGCCTGTAGCATGCTACAATTTGTAGAGCAGTTTTGCCTATGGTTAGTTGCACCTGGATGGTTTCCGAAGCTTCGTGCGTTGCCACCAACCTGGAGGTGTGAGTATCCTTTATAAATATGGATACACCCCCTCCTTTTGTGGTGTGGTCCGGGTTTTGGGGCCGGAACGCATGATATGAGGTAAAACCTAATAGTGCCGGGGTGCTCTCAGGAGCCTTGAACCAGGTTTCAGTTACAGCACAGACATCGATGTTCTCCATACTGAGAAGGGCCTCTATATAACTATGTCTGTATATACCTACATATACCTATATAGATTAATATCTGCTTACATATATGTAACTTGCTGTCTATATGTAGACATATAGGTGTAGACATATATGTGTATTGATGTAGCCATTTGCATGTATATATATATATATATATATATATATATATATATATATATATATTCATATATATTTATGTATATGTATATATTAAATATATATATGTGTGTATATATATATATATATATATATATATATATATATATATATATATATATATATATATATATATATATATATATATATAGATATGTTGTATCTGTTTAGATATTAATATATTTACACACACACACACATATATCTAAATGTTGGAATACATTCTCTGTACTGTTTAATGACTGGGCTGGATGATATGTTTTTGAAAACATCAGGGCTATGTATATCCGGCATGGCTTAGTGGCAAATCACTTTCTCTATGGTGTGCAGGGTCCTGGGTTCAAGTGTTGCAGAGGCTGTTTATTTTGTTGCTGTGCAAAACATGGGCTATTGGATACAGAGTGATTAAGGCACTTTAAAGCAGTTGTAAGTGGCTTTGCATGGGTTTGCGCTGAGTTAAGCACTGGTAACTTCCGGGTACAGTTTCATATACTCAGCTTCTAAATTGCTTATCCTTTGTAGGCATTGCTTACCCCCATGCAAGCAGGCTTAAACCTGCTTACTGCTGCTTAAAAGTGCTTACTCCCGCTTACCCCCACACTAATTTCTTTAAAAGAAAAGAAAAAAGGTTTGATAGGAAAGTGGTGAAAAAGGGGCATAAAGATGGAAAGCCAGTAGGGAAAAATAGCTAAGGATGTGCAGGAAGGGTTTAGGGAAGGTCCATAGCTGCCCATTTCTTCTACAGCAACAGCTGGGCATATACACTGAATTTGGAGGTAGATTTGGACACTCAAATCCCTGGGAGAGGTGTGAGGACAACAATAATAAGTTGTGATGCCAATTAGACCAGATTACATGTGTCCAGTGGACACATGTGTGAAATGGACAGCTATGTATGGGGCGAGATTTTTTTGTGGGAACAGATTGGCCTTTTTATCAGGTGAGAGTGGGATGTTGGGGAGGGGAAGTAGGTATATTTGGGGAGTTATGTTGGGTAGGTTAACAGACAAGACAAACAAGACATATACAGGGGCGGTATATGACACATGTGGGGGGTAAACAACTTGATGGGGAGGGGTGTTGGGATATGGCCGTTGCTTATTTTAAAGCTGTCTCACTATGTTAAACCCATTTAACATAGCGAGACAGGTTTAAAAAAAAAAAGCAACGGAGAAAGCAAGATCTCCGTTGTTTTTTACTGTTTCACTATGTTAAATGGGTTTAACATAACGAGACAGCTTTAAAATAAGCAACAGACATCTCCATTGCTTATTTTAAAGCTGTCTCGCTATGTTAAACCCATTTAACATAGCAAAACAGTAAAAAAGCAATGGAGATCTTGCTTTCTCCGTTGCTTTTGGCCACAGCTGCGGAAGGGCAGCAAAGAGGCATTATACAATGTCATTATTTAAGAAAAGTAATTGTTTCTTTTCTTAAATAATGTCGTAGTATAATAGCAATAACCCACTTCTGGGTGTGGGTAATGCGGGATTTAACCACGGTTGTCTTTGTTTGGTCCCTCAGGCTTCGCCCTTGGGACCAAACCACGCCAACCGTGGTTAAATCCCGCATTACCCACACCCAGGCATGGGTTATTGCTATATTAATCCCCTCTGCTTTTGCATTCTGCCCTTGTATTACAACACTGATATACGGATTTCCTAGACAGTTATGTGTTGTTGGACAGTGTGGGTGACAGTGATGTGTAATACCTCATTATTCAGAGCAACTGCATATCACTCTTGTATTTCTGGGCACAATGTTGGTATCTGACAGACCTGTGGGAGGACTGGTTATTAGCACTACCTGAATGTTCCCACACACAGTACCGGATTCCATGTTACTATTATGCATATGCATCTCACTCTGTTACTGTACACACTCTGACCACAGCTTGACAAGTTGTGGTATAAATGGGACATACGTGGCTTTTTAGTCACATAAGGTATTGAGGAGTTGCTAGTGTGCCAACTTTGTTCTCATAGCTGTGTGTCAATCAGTTGTATTTCCTGTTTGCTGCCTATACGTCTGGGATCATCCCACTAATTTCCCTGGGGGACAGGTTGATAGGCAACAGACATGGGCCACTTTACTAGACATTCTGGACATATCTGTACAGTTGTGGGGTATGATTCTGTATGCAGATTACTACCACTGGCAGGATTCGAATTGTGGCTGTGTATGCTAAAGTAACAACAGTTTAAATCTCAGTTGCATGTGCTATTCGGTTTATGTTGCCTGCATTTTCCCTGTTTACTGTCTATGTGTCTCTCAGTTGTACTAAATGGCCTCTGGGGATTACACCTGTCATATACAGGCATTCCTACTCATTCACTTTATAATGCACAGTGTGGGTAACAGTGCTTAATACTACAGTACTATTACATGATTGCATATCTACATTACCATATGATACCAGGATATACACATGCAATCCAGCAGTTTGACCTGTTTTGTCAGGCTATTACACTTTTATTGACTTACAACCATTATGAGACTCTTACTGCCATATTCTCTACTGTATGCAGTACTTGCCTTGATCAATACAAGATTTATACAAGCTATTAATGTACTACTACTTTTATTTTTATTTCCTATGACAGTAAATGCATGAGTATTACTGACTTGCCTCATGTCACAACTCGCCAGGCGATTGATGTGGGCCTCCTGGTTCATGGCCCGTTCCATTGCAGCTGTGGGGGACATAAGAGGAATATTTAGCCATACCTATCCATGATATACCTGAGCTGGCAATTATGACACACATACTGGGGTGATACTTACACACGTCTGGAACATCCCCTGATGCTCTAGCCTCTTGGAGCCACTCCTCCAAGAGGTCCACCTTCCGCCGCTTCAGGTCGGCATAGTGGTCCCTGACCTGCTCACTAGTTCGGGGTATGTCAGTGGCACTGGTTAGGTCACGGGTGAGACGGTCCCAGGCCTCTGCCTTATATTGGGAACCCTGGTACTGGCTCTGCAGCAGTCTCTGAGCATGGTCTTTAACTAGGAGTCCTGCCATGACCTTGGACTCCTGGATTCACCAGTGCTGCGCCCGGAAGTGCACACCTTCTCTCATTACTGCCATAGTGTCTGCAAGGGGAAGCTACAACCAGTTATGAGATGTGTTCCCACCTCTTGGGTTTAAGTAGGGCCAATTTCCCACACTTTTCTGTGATTGGCCGGTTTTGAAAAGGCTAAGCTATGGGCAAACCTGCTTACCTAGGGTTGGCATTGTTTAAAGGGGTATACCACTGGGCACAATGAGTTAGCTGGTCTACACATTGCTTACACCTCCTAAGCTGGCCTGTGCAATGCTTAGTGTTGCTTACATTAGACGTTGCATTATATTTCCTTTTGGGCATTGATTTCTTATTCATTGCATCTGATATATCTGCTTGGTATCCATGATTAATGTGAACGTACACTGTATGGGGTCCTTCTGTTTTATTGGGGACTTCAACACTTTATTACAATTACACCTCACTTCTAGGCTTACTGCTGTACTCCAGTTCACATATTTATGTTATGTAGTTGGTTATGGAACATATGACTGTATACTGATTCCTTTCACAGGTTCCGTTTGGTTTTACTATGGTGAGGACTTGTTTGCTGATACCTCATTCTTCTGTACTTTTGTGATGGTTTGGTGGTTAACTACTGTGACTATGGTGTATAGGGACCTGTGTTCGAGACCTGCATGTTTGTTTATTTTGCTGATAGCCAGAACAACGGCCATTGAATATAGAATGATTAAGGCACTTTTGAGCATTTATAAGTGGGTGTGCGTGGGTTTGCGTGACAGTAAGCACTGCTAACCTGTTGTTACATCTCCTTACAGAAGGTTAGCTTTGGTATTGCTTAGCCAGTGTAGGCATTGCTTACCGCTGAGCAAACGGGCTTAAACCCGCTTACTAGTGCTTAAATATGCTTACTACTGCTTATTTTTGCGTAAACCTGCTTACTAGTGCCTTATTCATTATGACACTTACACCTCACATGTGCATTTACTGCAGTACTCCAGTTCATAAAAATATACTATTTTGTGGGTTTTGCAACATGAATATTGATCATAGCATGCTTTGCCATGGATAATGGAATGTGCTGCAGTGGGACTTGAACCGGGAATGCCTGCTTCTAAGGCATATGCTCTGCCCACTACACTATTGCTATGCTCCATCATTTGCATATATCTTCCTTGTTATCCTCTTCAGCCATTTAAGCTACATTAACCGTAGCTAAGCGATGGGCACATCCACCTTATTGATGCACGTACGGTTATCGTTACTCTGACTTTTAAAAAAAAATAAAAGGGTTTCTTCATTTCGTTTATATATACTGTTGCTGTTGTACACAAGGGAGGCTGTTGGTGGGGATATGGGGACACTCAAAAAAAAAATACAAAACACTTGTACTCTGTATCCCTACATCCATTGTTACTTATATATCCCAACTCTGGGAACACAACACAGTGGGTTAGGGATCAATATCCTAATTCCTACTGTGCTATGATCCCCACAGTTCAGATTTCAGTAAAAAGAAACAGCGTTACATTTCCTTTTTGCTGGTTTGAGCTTACATGATTCACGCATTTGTGCTCAATCTTATAAGTGTCGAGCATCCAAGATTTTGTGGTTTCAGGTAGAACCATTTTTGATATAATATGGAATGAATATTTTACTTAAGAATGCTTTGAAGTGGAAAGCATTAGCTTGATTTTATTGTGGTGAACAGTTTGAGTCAGGTCTGATGCTTATAAACTCCATATAGACTTTTGTTGCCCATGGTTCAGTTATTTGCATGGCTTACATTTTTAATGTCCAGTTATATAAAGAGGCCAGAGTGGTTGATTGCATGTTCTGGAGCATTCCTCAGTTAACTTAGCTGTGGTCTAGTATAATTAATTTTCTGAGTGAAGTGGTTGAGTACAGAAATTCATCTGTGTAAACACTTACACTTAAGTCTGCTCCCCAGGGTCTGAGAGTTTCCATGTTTTTCAAGACCCTGGTATTAAGTCGGTCACCAATGGTTATGGGGCTGGATAGCAGGCTATGGAATTTAAACTCTGTGAAAAGCCTTACTGAAGATACACTGAGAAGCTTTATATTAGATTAGCTGTGGCCAGAAAAAAATGCAAAAAAGTCAATTTATTTTCAGTAAGATTTAAGGCCTGTGCATTGCTTGATTGTGAAACCGCAGCTCATGGCCCCTTGTAAGAACTTTTACCATGCTGTGAATTTTAAGAGGGCAGGGATGGAGACTCTTGGCTGACTGAAAGCCTGGAATGTCTTGCATATAGAGTATCATACAATTTCAGACATGCATGTATTTCTGAATGTGTATTGTACATATCTCATAACCTTGTTTCTATTAAAATAATGGAGAAGTAATGTGTTGGCATTGCTTGCCTGGATATTTATGTAAAGAAAAAAATCTTGCCAAGGCTGTGAAACTTGAAATATGCCATAAGGCTAACAAAAGCATTTAAAATAATGTTAAAAAAATTGAAGTAGTACTGAATGTGAATTACTCTAAGGAATATGGACATGGAAGTCATAATGCTGGAAAGTAACTCTAACACAAAATCACTGACCATGAGTAAGATGTTTAACCAACAACCCATAAATCATTAGCTGCAGATATTTAAAACAGAACCTGGGTATAAACACAATATTCAAGATGCATTCTCCAAGGACAGAAATATGAAAGTAAAATAAATAATATAAGTAGGCTGTGTCTGTTCATGTGCTTCTTATGGTAACATAGGACTAATGTAATGTATAAGATTAATGCTGAGAACATTGAATGCTAAATGACAAAATATTTGATCAACACCCATGCAAGACCTACAGTAAGAATCACCAACATTTGCAAAAAACAGAAATTATGCATCCATAGCCTGTATGTTTTCTCCTTGTATTCTCATAGAAAGCAGGTTGATAGAGACAGTAAATTCTGGAAAAGTGTCTGGGTATGAGAGTGGTCCTGTGTGAGAAAACATGTCATGTATACTAGCAAGTAAGACGCAGATCTGTTGGGCATGGGACAGGGTATGTAGAACATAATTTTATTAATGTTTCAGCTCCTGAATAATTCTACTTCTTTGTTGTTGATCTTCCTAAATTGGTTTAGCAGGTGTAAACCTTTCAATAGTCGGTTGTTGTATCTTACACTCAATTCATCAAGGGGGCTAATTCACATTAATGCATGCCCTGATTTTTCTTTTGCTGCTTAATAGATATTTTTTGTTGATGTGATCTAATATTTCAAGCAATATTAACATAGATCTGATCGCAGTGTCAACAGCATTGTTACATGTACTTATTACAGGAATCACAGTTCTTGTATGAACCCATTCTGGTATGTGCTGAACATTTCTGTGTTAGATTTGCTGTTGTATTATTCCCTCTTACAAATGCACTAATTGCTTGTTTACTGTTCATTGCAATAACACTAATACATAATGTTTGCACATTTATTATTTCAGCTGATGTGCAGTGTTTCGGGGGTGACTGTTTTGCTTTGGCATTTGGTGTCCCTGCTGCACTCATGGTAGTAGCATTGGGTAAGTCATATTAAGAGTATGTTAAGTACAGTTAAATATATATAATGCACTGTGTTCCATGTTGATTAGTATTGCTAATGCTAGAAAGTTGCATGCCATAGTTATTCCTATAATAGTGATATCTGAATATTGTAATGACAATGTAACTGTGTCACTTCTGTGGAACTGTAGCACATGATTTCAACGATCTTCTGGCATGTGTCTAGAATATCCATTTGAACCAACAGAAACTTGAATTTGGGCATGAACCTTGATTGTCCAAAAGTTGACAGGAGTATGTAACAGTAAGAGCTCATAGGTAGTTTTTCACACCTGGTGCATGGGGAGGGGTGGGCTTTTTTTGGCAGACACACTTTCACTGAGAGGAGGATGCATAGCATTCTCAAAAGACCCACAAAAATAAAAGGGGAACAAAGAAGATGACTCCTGTGTCATTGATTAGGCTGGCCTTTGAGAAACATTATGTGTAGCAGATATGAGCATCTGTGCCACCCCAGTCTATTCAAGGTCACTGGGCACATCAGCTACAATAACTGCTTGGCTTGGACAAGCTGCATACTATTGGATTAGTATTGCCAACAGCTATATAAAGTTTAAAGATTTGTATAAAGGTAAGATGGTCCCTCTAGTGTGCAAAAGGTAATTATTTTGATTTTTCTAAGTCTTTTAAAGACATTTCTTTGTGCAGACTGATGCATTGGGTAAAATGATGAGAGATGTGTCCTTCCTTATTCCTCTAGGTAATCATGACTACAGTTAGACAACTGAGGCAGGGCCAGTCATTGACAGGCTAATCACCCAGCTTGTACCCCAAATCTAGATTACTGGACATTAAGGTTTCTGCATCACTTTTCCAGGGACAGGTGTTTAATCCTAGCTTTTTGCAATTTTCTAAGTGGAGTTTATATATCTTTCCTGTATCTGTTCCAGCTTCATCTAGGTAATACATTTTCCCAGTTTCCAAAAACATGTTAGTTCCTTAGCTGCTGTAAACTGTCTAGACATTACAGAGTCGTTAAAATGAGATATCATCTTTAGTGATACTGTTAGGGATAGGGATTTTAGTACTGTAATGTGGAGGGTTAGATTTAGGAGCAGGGGTAGGGTTAGGGTGAAATTTAGCTCATATGAGAAAGGTGGTGCCTTAGTGAGAGTCAAAATTCCCTTACCAGCACTTACTCATATGTGCTAAACCTAACATCTAGTTTGCAATGGTTCTTTTGTTTTCTTCTGTTAGACTTACTGTGTGTGGTCCAGTTCAGGATATGTCTTCCTAACAAGGCTGCAGAGAGATCAGCAACATGACTTCACTGTTTAACAAACTACTGCATCTGAAAAAGAGAGAAAAAAGTCAAGAAAGCTATTTTTTTCCTTGCACATAAGGTGCCTAGCTGTTCCAGCTGTTTTGGAATTGCCTGTTACTATTTTACATTGTTTTAGATACTGGGAACTTTAGTTACATTCCCTGTGCTTTTGTTGCATTGTCTGCATTACTTGTATACCATCTTAGACATTTTCAGCTAATAATGCCTTGTCTAATATTGTTAAGCTGTTTTATTTTATTTAATACTGTTTTGTTCTATTTAAATCAATGCCTTTAGCAAATCTGCTTGGCCAGGGTTGGCAGTCATCTTTGAATCAGCTGTGAGCAATCGAAGACTTAGACTGATACAGAATCTTGGTGCTCCACAGCATTTGGGCTTCAGATTACACCTAGTTTTTATTAGTTCTTTTGGTTACTTTTATTGGATTTACTGTGCGGGGCCCAACTCATTCTATGTTTTCATAACAAAACAGCAGGGAGCTCAGTCATGTGCCTAATGGCTGTTGCATCTGAAAAAGAGAGGGGAAAAACATGAAAGCTAGTTTTCTTTGTCTGCAATTAAGTTGCCTAGCTATTTTAGATCATTTTGTATTGATCATTACTATATTATACTGTTTTAGATGTTTGAAACTGTTTATGTATCTGTTTATGTATTGCCTGTACTGATTTTATATCATCTTAGTCGTTTTCAGCTAGTGCTGCCTTACTTGATATTGCTGGTTGCACTTTTGCCATTATGTGCTCTTCTGTTATGTTTAACAGTATTTTCTTCTATTTAAAGCATTACATTGAGTGACTCTGCTTGTCCAGGGGTGGCAGCCATTTTAGAATCAGTTGTGTCATCTAACTGAGAGTTAGATTGATTGATGCAGGTTCTGAGTGCTCTACAGTACTTGGGCTTCAGATTATACCTAGTTTTCATTGTCTATTTTGTTTCCTTCTATTGGATTTACTGTGGGATGCTGTTTTTTGCACACTGGAGTGGTAGTAATATTTCCATAGGGATTAGTAAATGCAAGTACAATTCTCTCTTTATGTACTACAGGAAAGTTATCTTCTTATATCATCTGTGAGATACTTATAAATTTCTACTTTATCTAAACTGTATGCACTGAGTTGCATGAGGACCCTCTTAGCTGTGCTGGTCTACACAGCCTGACTACCAGCTGCACTGAGCAACACTTCCACAGATGTAATACTTCCCCAGCTCCTCTTTTGATTCTCACCTACTTTAAATCAAGCAAAGACATCCCTCTTTCAGCTAGCTACATGTAGTGAGCTCAACACTGTCTTAAGCACACTCCAACATATGCAACATCCACAGACTAGAAACTCTAAGCCAGTTTATGCTGATGCCATTACAGAATCTTTACTCATGTCTCCTACTACTCTGAAGACTAGTAATCAGCCTAATCCCTCAAATTTCCTGCACACAGCCCAGCATCAATAGCTCATATCCAAAGTACAGCACACTCTTGATTCTATAAGACATATAAACACTAACAGGGGTCCCATAATTAACATGCAGAAGTCCTTAAGGCAGCAAAACCAAGCAAGTTCATCTGTCAATGTTCTTGTTCTAGGTTATTCTATAGCTAGACACACTGATGCTCCACACACCAGGCTAAGCAAGACAGGGTATCAGGTATTTATCTCGCAGGTGCCAGAATACATAATGTCACTAAGGCCCTGTCTCTTCATCCCAGGTACACATATGATCATATGGGTTGATCATTGCACATGTAGTAGTGAATGACTTGAGATGTATCTCCTTGGATTATATGAAGAAGGACATGATTTCTGAATATGCATCTGGAAAGAAAGTAAAACTAGTATTGAGCAGTATCCTATGACTTTAGTTTTTGGCTTAACTACTGGTTTCATTATAGACAAATAGATATCATCCTTGTTTGAGATGGTTGACAAACCCAGCTGTTTTGCTAGGGATAGCCTGCAGCTCTCTCCCTGTAGCTTCAATACACTGGATAAGACGTTTTTCTCCCATAATGAATTTTTTAGGCAAGGCCATTTTTCTCATATTACCCACATCCATCCACAGTCAAAATCAAGTAAAAGTAGCACTGCTCGATGCTAGAACCCAATGCAAAAAGCTGCACACCTTACAAGCATTCCCTTACCTTAAAAATATTGATGTATGTGTACTTACTCATGGTATAAGACAGTGAAAGCACTCCTGAAGTGCAGGGTTTTAATGCCTACCAGTTCTTCAGACCAAATGCCAAATTGGATGACGTAGCTGGTGTGGGCATATTTATGTTTCTAAGAAATCATTGCATCTCCAGACTCATAATGCAGGACGATAACATAGAATTCTTCCACATTCTTCTTAAATTAAACAAAACCCAGTCTCACACAGCATCCAACTACAGTTCCCCTTCCATAATACCAGCAGACCATGAGGCATATTTTAAGAAACTGACTTCTCTCACCATATAACCTAACACTATCCCTAAGTTGGGTAACTTCAACTATCCCTCCATTAACTGAGGAAACTTCACCACCACAAAACAATAAGTGGAGAAATTCCTATATTTCATTAATGTCAACTCCTCAGACCAATTAGTCCAAATCCCAATTAGGGGCTCTAAATTATTAAACCTCTTTCTCACAAAAGTAATCTTGCCCATGCTTAGAACCCACATTTGCTATATCATTGCCCAAATCTGACCATTGTGCAGTGACATTTACTCTAGGTGTGAGACCTGTGTCACCTTGGAGCCCCTTCCATCTTCAGAGGCTCTTATAAGGCAAATCTACTGCAGCTAACTGATGGCTTGATGAAATTCAAATGCCCCCTCACCTAGATGATCCTGCCTCAACCTATGCAATTTTCATGGATAAATTTTATGCCCATCACTTGACCCCTTGGCCCACATAAGACATAAATATAGTAAAAAAATGTAAGACTTGAGGGCAGATAACATTTAAATATGTTAGTTGGATAACTGAAAAAAAGTTTTATATAACATAGATTTCAAACTTTTTAAAATTTTGCACACATTTACATTTGATGGACTGTCCTAAACAGTAAAAGCAAACTTAAGACTACATCAGCTAGAGAGAAGCACAGAATGATCAGCAAAGATCTTAGAAACAAAATGATCACCAGTACGTCTCCACTAACTTTCTCTCTCTCTCAAGCATTCAATACTGTGTCCCACTCAGAGCTAATCCCAAGACTTACCTGTCTAAGACTTATCTACAAAGCCATCCAACGGTTTACATCATGCCTCAGTAACAGAACCCGAAGAGTGAAATGGAACAAGACTAATTTTCCATTCTTTACTATCCTAGTTGATGCCTCTCATGGTTCCATCCTTGTAATGCTATTCAATATCCTCCACAATAACCTCTTATCATTAGTAACACATTTAACATTTGTGTAATTTGTTGATGATTATACTAAAATCTGTTTTTCACCTACTACTCATGAGGTACAACTGTATGATCAGCAAACTATCTCTACTGTGGAAGCATGGCTTGAGAACTTCAAACTTGTTCTCAATTCTAATAAATATTAACTTATGCTCTTCTTATCAAAACCCTTTACGTCATAACATCTCCCTACCAACTGAACTGAAGTGTAGAACTAGCATTGAACTAGTTATACAAAACAAGCTACTTGGATCCCTTGATGGGCAGTTACAATTTGATCTACATACACAAAATAGAATATTAAAAAAAAAAACTTCAAAAACTGTGGCTTCTTTATTTAACTTAGCAATACCTATCCAAAACAGGACACATTTGCATTGTTCCTTCCTTCCTTCTTCCCTGTTTATTGCCTCATTTATCCTTACAAACATTCAGTCAACATAACTAACAAAACTAGAACAGACCTATCATAAAAACACAAAATTTGACACTAAGCTTCCCCACACAACACACTACTGCATTTCACTTAAAGAACATAATTGGCTGAAATTTTCCAACCTCCTAAGATTCATCCAACTAAAAACTACTCAAAACATCCTTAGTCTTCAAAGAAAATGTCCCTTCATTTCATGAGATGGTACTTCCCTACCTGCCTTCCCTACCCTAAGATCCACAGAAAAATGCCTGATGCCATCAGCCCTTTTCATATTGCAAGTTTGTAGACAAAAATATGGAACTCTACCAATTTCACACCACAGATTAATTTACCCTAATCATTTTAAATACAGGCCCCAAAATACCTAAAAGATTCCTAGATTTGCAGCTATATTGACCCACCTTAACTACTTATAAATACCCCTTTGTCTATGTATACTTTTATCTCACTGTAGTATGAAGCAAGATATAAAACCATCCTAAGACATTTCTTTGGCAAACCCTTTATTTCCACTATAACTCTCAGTAGTCTTATATGTAAAGCCATGGAAAGAATTATCATGGAGATGATCAATAGAGATATAGTAAACCTCCAGACACTGGACCCAACCAAGTTTGGTTTCATAAGGGACAGATCATGCCTACTCAACCTGGTGGACTTCTTTGAGAATGTCACCAAAGCAATAGATGAGGGCAAAATTGTTCACACTGCGTACCTTGACCTGACCAAGGCATTTGACACAAACCCCACTCAGGCATTGTTGACAAACTCAGGAGGTTAAGTACAAACCCATATGGCACCCAGTGGATAGCCAGCTGGCTCAGAGACAGGATCCAAGAAGTTAGAATTGGGGAGTCCACCTCTACAAAGAAGCCAGTCACAAGTGGAGTCCCTCAGGGATTAGTCCTTGGCCCACTCCTTCTTGGAATTTACTTCTCAGAAGTCAAGACCAATGTCACTGGTCTCTGGCTGACTAAATTTGCAGATGATTGTAAATTATGAGCTGTCATTGAATCTCACACTGACTCAAATGTTCTCTAGGAGGGGCTGACACAGACAAACAAATGGTGTCCGACTCATGGACTAAAACTAAATGCCAAGAAATGCATAATAGTATCCTTTGGGAAGTCATCCATCCCTGGTAACTATCACATTGACAACACACCCCTTAGAGTTGACCCAGTAGTCAGGGACTTGGGGCACATATAGATAGTAATTTAACCTTTGATTATCACATGTCTACAGTGGTGAGGAAATCATTCTATGTTGCGCAACATACAAACAAAGGTATGGCATCTAAGTCTAAGGAAGTCATTGTTCCACTGTATTCAGCATTCATCAGACCTAACATTGAGTACAGTGCCCCCTTTGGTAGGTACCTATCCAGGCACATCCAACAACTGGAATTTCCACAGAGGTTCCTCACTAAAAGAATACAGGATATAAGTAAAATCTCCTTTGCAGACCACCTCAAGGCCCTATCCCTGTATTTTGTCTCCTACAGGCTTTTGAGGGGAGATCTATGTCTGGCATACAGGGCATTGTCAGACCCCACTCTGATGGACTGCCTGCATATCCACAAAACAAACAGTAACAGAATTACCCTCTGTAAAGACTTAAACCTTGCCTCTGATGTAAACAGGACCTGCTGGAGAGATAAGTATGTATCACAGAGACTACCCCATCTATGGAACAGGCTCCCCATCCATGTGAAGCAGAGTTTCTCCCTAATACAATTCAAGTGCAACTTGGACAATTGGATGTGAAACCAGAAATTTATCCCTGGTTTGGCACCTATGTCTCTGTTGCAAACAGGTAACCTGTAAATGGTTCATCTTCCAGGCCCATGCTTACACTTATCAAGGGTATCAGCACTCCTCAGAGATTTGGGATGCATGGCTAGGCTTAAAAAGGCCCTTGTGGTTGTTAGCCTAGTAAACACCTATGAACCTGTATATATATGTGTGTATATATATATATATATATATATATATATATATATATATATATATATATATATATATATATATATATATATATATATATATATATATATATATATATACACACACACACACACATCCTGTTTAGGGCAGATAAAATTTAAATATCTTAGTTGGATAATTGAAAAGAGTTTTATATAGCAAAGGTTTCAAACTTTGAAAATTTTGCACATATTTAAAATAAAACTTTTGTTAAGGTTTGAATAATGTTGATTAATTAATTATATAAATTACATTTTTTGTTATTGAAGTGTTAGGAAGTTACAGGTTGCTGTTCTGATGAAGTTCTGTTTTTTGAGGAATGAAAACGGTTAATTGTCTAATAAAATATACAAGTGTAATTCTATACTGAGTAGTGTTTTTTTTTTGTATGATTATTTATATACACACAAGGATAATTTTTTTGTGGTTACTGCTTTAAGTTTATCAATGCAATATGTCACAGGATTTGTATTCCAGCAAATTGATGAACAAGATGAAAATGTGTTTTAGCACAAGGGAACAAAACATTTACTGATTTAGCATTACTTATTCAACTGACAATTGAAGTAGCTACTAATACTAAGCGTTATTAAGTTGTTGCAGCACAAAAGTAGCATTAATGCAAGTGATGACAGAATTGCTTCAAACCTGGTGACTATGGATTTAGCTATTTAAAATAGTATAATTTATTCTTCTAAGTCTAAAGGAATTATTAATAGTGATGATACACTAAGCTTCTGACTAATATGTGGTTTAAAGAGAACTTTTCATTTAACCATGCACTGGAGTCAGGAACAGGTGCAACTACTGAAACCTTTAAAGAGAAAATTTATCAACTTGAGAAAAAAATTGAAAAAGTATAGTTGTCTGCAGTTCAACAATCTATTTTTTTAAGAACTGCATTCAGGTATGTCATTTTCCAAAAGGGCTGAGATTGTACGAGTTACCCAACAGCTTACAAAAAAGGGGCATTGCTACAGGGAGAGCTTTTGGACTTTTTTGATTGTATGGGGATAAAACTCATGCAGCTACTGATAAGAGATAACACCAGAATGATGGAGAAGCTTAAGAAAGAAATTTGAAGACTACAGGAATGTATTACCAAGGATTTACTATTTGATTTCTACAATGATGTTTATAACAAGATCTTTTCTAATACTGAGAGAAATTGTGACAATTGGGAGGGTGGCTTAATGGCTAAGGTGTTTGCCTTACAAACACAAGGTGCAGGGTTTGAGTCTCACAAGGGATAATTGGCTAGGCTTAAAATGGCTCGCAAGGGCAGTTAGCTTAGTACTAAACTACTACTAAACTAAATTTATGTAAAAGAAAGGAATTAAAGCTCAAGAGGGAGGAAAATGATTTTAAGACTAAGACAGCATACCCTATATTCAAGTGAGTCAATAAGAAGAAACCTCCTTTGGGGTGGAAGATTTGAAAACAGCTGTGGATTACACTGATGCTAATGAGAAACAAGGTGATCAGGAAGCACCCATCGGGCAATCACAACAATTGGAAGAGAAAAAAAGAACAAATATGTACTTAAGGGAGAATTTGGGACCCCAGACACATAACTATTACCAGGGAAGCAGGAATGCAACAGAAAAAGAATGACATCACAACTAAGACAGGGACAGGGGAGAGGAAGACATTAAAAGAATTGTAACAAGGTACTGTGTTTGATTATGGAGGCTTTAGAATATTTAATTACATGCATTTAAGCATTACTCCTATTTATGGTAAATTGTTCTCAAAAAGGTTTACATTCGCTCCCAGTAATGCGCTAAATTTACTTGATACCATTATTGAACTTAAATTATACACTAGAAAATTGAACTTGGAACATTTTTTGACACAAAGCTGAAAAATGAATTACGTGGTCCAGACTTGTGCATAAAAACACTTTTAACCCTCCTTTGATACTCTCAATAGCTTCATATGAAAAATTATGTGAACAGGATTATTAGACAAATATTTAGAGACAGTTTAAAGGTTGATGGGTATTACAACCTGATATGTGATGAGAAGGTTTTGGTAAATGAGTTGAGAAACAATCATTTTATTCCTATCTTAAAACTTGATGAAGAAGGTGGGACAGTGTTAATGAACACCTATAAGTATTCACGTAAGATGTTGAAATATTTACATAATGATGCATATTTTATGATTGCCTCTTTAAATCATGCCAATATTTCCTTTTCTAGAACTGATTTAATTTTGAATGATATATTTTGAAAATAATTTCCCCCTCAAATTAATGGAATATTTCATGGTTAAGAAACCTTTGGTTCCCTTTATATTTGTTATTCCCAAACTGCACAAGAATATTCAGGACTCACACCTGAGGCCTACTATGGCAGCAGGAGTTCTAAGGCTGAACCTTTGGACAAATATGCTAATTTTAGGTTTAAAAGATTTTTTTAAAGTTAAAACATGTTTTAATTGATTCATGGCACTTTTTAAAGGAAATTGGTGAAACTGCCTTTTATAAGGAAGTATTTTTAAGAAGAATAGATGTGAAGGATCTATTCCTAGTAGCACCTCATAATATTGGTTTAGAATGGTTTTATGAGGCCATGGTTCAGGCAAGTAATTTGACAAATAATGAAATTAAAATATTGCATTTATTTATGGAATTAGTATTAAGTAACAACTATGTGGATTCTGAGGGGGAATATTATAAACACATAAAAGGTGTAGCGATGGGGGCAGCAGAAGCAACACATTTTGCAAATGTAGTATTGTGCTGGTCAGAAAGAAATTTTGTATTCCCTTCAGTACACAAGCAATATATATTCATAGGTTCATAGGTAGGTACTAGGCTATCAGCCCAAGGGCCTACGCAAGCCTAGCCAACAAGGTTCCCTGGCTTATGCCACCCAAGAAAGTTATTTTCCTGTGCCACTGATGAGCAGAGACACAGAAGTGATCCCCGGGGTGTATTTCCTATTTCCCATCCACTCAAGATTTTTCTTGAAGAGTGATAATGAAGAACTTTGCTTGACATAGATGGGTAGCCTGTTCCAGAGTATGAGAAGTCTCTGGGATAGGAATCTATCCCTCCAGCATGTCCTGTTTATTGTGGTAACAAGGTTTAGGTCCCTAGAGCGTGTAGCTCGGAGGGATTGGGATTTCTTTAGGTGTTGCATGTTCAACAGCTCTGGGTTTGATATAACTTTATATGTTAGGCAGAGATCACCTCTGAGTAGGCGATATGCTACGGAGTAAAGCTGGAGTTTTTTGAGGCAGTCAGTGTAGGGCATTTGTTTGAGTCCAGTAATCCTCTTTGTGAGGTACTTCTGTGGCCCTTTCAGCTGCTGCAGATGTCTTGTGAGGTACATTCCAAAAGGGGCGTTGTACTCTATAATGGGTCTAATGAGTGATGATCAAATATTTCACACTTTTGGATGAAATATTTATAATGTGGACAGGGGGTATTGATAAACTCAACGAATTTATGGATTTTAGTTTTACAGTAGAATATAGTGACATTAGTTTAAATTCCTTGATATGACTATTATGGAGAATGTTGGACAGCAAAGATATGAATCTAACATTTATAGGAAACTGACATTTTGTATTAGTTATTTACATTATTCATGTAGCCACTCTATGTGGCAGAAGAAAATTTTAATTAAATGACAAATTACTAGTCTTTCCAGACATTTCTGAGGATGTATCATTTTATAATGAGATGGAAAAATTAAAGGTAAAGTTTTTTTCAAATAAATTACCCCAAGGCATTGGTTGCTGAGGAGGTGGTTAGGAAAAAGACCACCATTTTTTAACCTATTTTAAAAGTCCCTGGAAGTGTAGTGTTTAAAGAACAAAAGGATAGGTATTTTTGTAAAGTAATGTTTGTAAAGCAAAGCTTGGGCAGCACAGTGGTGCAGCAGTTAACAATGTTGCCTCACAGCAAGAGGTTCTCTGGTTTGATTCTTGGCTGGGGTGCCTTCTGTGTAGAATCTACCTGTTCTACATTCATGTTGGTTTCCTTCAGGTACTCTGGTTTCCTCCTACATTCCAAAGAAATGTGGCTGGAGTGCTTGTCCCTGAGCCTTTGGTGAAAATAGGGTCTGTCAGACTTTCCTTGTCAACAAATAATAAATAAATAATGGCATTACCATTTGGAAGAGCATATTTCAAGCATTTGAGTTAGAAGAAAAGTTGGTTAAAAATCCTAACATAATTTATATAAAAGGGTGTTGTGTCTTTTCCCAGTTAGGGGTCGCCGCAGCGGAACTCCGGTCCGCTAATGATTGGCAGTAGATTTTTACATGCCGAGTTGCCGACCCTGATGCACAACCTTCAACGAAGGCACGCCCATTCACGCATGTCTCCACACAGAAGATGCTTTAGCTGAGAATCGAACAGGACAACGTCTTACTGTGAGGTGACAATGCTACCGCAGCACCACCACCGCAGTTAATTAAAGTAAAAATATTAAATCTTATTTGGAGGATAAGAGGAATAGTAAAAATAAGTTGAGTAACAAAAAAGGGATGGTGAAATTCAGAGCAGGTTTGTTTTGCCATTACATTAAGGACAGTATCAATATAGTTATTGGCGGTTTCCTGAAAGTGGTAGCTAATCATAGAAAATATAATTGTACTGCAGATGGGGTAGTTATGTGGCTACTGATACAACATGCCCCTCTTTTTATGTGGGGGATATGAATCAACCCTTAGGACTAGAATTTATCAATATTTATATGCAATTAGAAAAAATATATAGAAAAATGCTTTGAGTTCACATTTGCAGAAATGCTAACGATTTAAGATATGCATTTTTTTATATTCTAGAAAATGTCAAAAAGAAATGTTAGAGTGGGTAATTGGGATACTTAACTAGAGTCTCGAGAACTGTTTTGGAATATTTTTATTAAATGCTACAAAGACTCCTGGTTTAAGCAACAGGCTATCTATTCACCATGTTTTGGACTTGAGAGCAGATAACATTTAAATGTGTTACTTGAATAATTGTAAAAAGTTTTATATAACATAGATTTCAAACTTTTAAACTTTGCACACATTTAAAAAAACTTTTTATTAAGGTTTGAATGATGTTGAGTAGTTAATAATATCAATTACATTTTTAGTTATTTAAGTGTTAAAAAGTTACATGTTACTGTTATGATGAAGTTCAGGTTTGGAGGAAAGAAAGTGCTCAACCATCTAATAAACTATTGGTGTATAATTTGAATACTGAAAGGTATGTCTTTTTTATGTTTTATATTTATTGTGGATAAACTAATCAAATGAAAAGAAAAGGCTTAGGTAACCTGCTGGATACCAAACTGGTTCATGGATGGATCCCATCAAATCAAGTTTGGGGGCTCCCTCTCCACCAAAAAACATGTTACCAGAGGGGTTTCTCTTAGCTCTGCACTAGGTCCATTCCTATTTGGTATCTATTTCTCTAATGTACAAGACCAGACTAACACAAAAGGCCTCTGGATGAATACATATACATGGATGACTATAAAAATGGGGTAGCTTACCCGACTCCTCCTCTATCGCAAGGTAGAAGGTTTTCAGGTCAGGTGACCACTAATAATGCAGAAAATGACTGTAATAACCTACTGATTACTGGTCCAGTGTTATCCCAGGCAGGACCCTCATCAAGCAACCAGAGGGCCAGTTGTCTGGATGATGGTTATCGAATGGTTGATAACCAACACTCTAACAGGGGTGTTAGTGGGAATCAACAGGATAGAGATAGCTATGAGGAGGATCCTTTTTCCAACAAGGGCCAGAATCATCAACGGAGGTACAATATGAGGGGGAACATGGCCAGGAAAGAAGTCAACAAGTGCAACAGGTAGATGCCAAACCCATTATTCTGGCCAATACGTGTGGTGATTTTAAAATTTATAACTTTTCAAGTTTTGAGATTGATCCAGAAGTCAGTGACATTTTTTGTAGAGGTCTGACCTTTGTTCCCTCTGAACATTTTAGGTTGGTTGAAACATTAGTTGACCTTAAACTTTACACACGAAAGTTAAACTTGGCATTACTGTTGGGAGGTGGTCAACCAACTGAACGTTTAACAGCAACTAGTACTTTTAATCCACCCTTGTACAACACTTTGTCTTTATTTGAACACACATGTGAGTTCGATTTCAGAAACTTACACAAGAGTTGTATGGGTCAGAAGGTTGGAAATTTGACCACCAAAGAAGTGGAATATTTGAACGCATTGAAGGCATTGCCTGTCCACATTATAAAACCAGATAAAGGAGGTGGACTGGTGATTATGGACAGCAACGACTATAACAACAGAATGCAGGTGGTCTTAAATGGTGGGACATATGAAGTGTTGAGTATTGATGAGATGAACACTGCATATAGAAGGATTAATTCCTACATTAATGATTTATTTATTGAAGGCATGTTTGATTTGGATGTATTTAACTACCTTACAAACCTCAACCCTAGGACATCCTCTCTATATGGTTTGCCCAAGTTACATAAGAATCTCCATGATCCCCCCATGAGAGCTTTAGTTAATGCTAGGTCTTCTATCACCTATGCAGATGCGAAATATGTTGATTCTATATTAAAAAAGTATGTGGTGAAAGAAAACCACATTTGTAAGGACTCTTGGGCCTTTCTAGCTTCAATAGAGAACTTTGGTTTCAACATGGACATCATGTTCATCACCATAGATGTAATTGATTTGTACTTTTCTATCCCACATGAGGTTGGACTAGATTGGGTGGTTGAAAGGATGATATACCATGGTGAAAATGGTAGGGAAATTAGATTGTTCCAAGAGTTAATGGATATTATATTGAAAAACAATTTTGTGATGTTTAATAACAGTATTTACAAACAGGTAGTGGGTGTAGCTATGGGCTCACTGTGCAGAGGGAGTTATGCCAACCTAGTGATGGCCCAATGGGAACACCAGACCATCCTAGGTAATAGTAGGGTTATGGATAAAGTCAAACTCTACACTAGGTTTTGGATGATGCCTTTATTATGTTTAAAGGCTCAGAGATGGTAGTGCATGAGTTTGTAAAATATCTCAATAGTAGTACACCGTTTCTCAAGTTCACCTATGTATGTCATGAGAGCGCTATTACTTATTTAGATGTAGATTTAAGGAAAGATATGATCAATAACTGGTTTGTAGCACGAATACACCATAAGACCACTTATTCTAATACCATGTTACACTACAGCAGTTGTCATCCTTTGCACCAAAAGAGATCTGTTTTGAAAGGTCATTTGGTAAGACCAACAAGAATGACAACTGAGGAGTCCAGCTTTTTGGACGAGTGTGAGATCTTGAAAAATATGTTCATTAGTCGAGGTTATCCAGAATGTTTAGTGCTTGATTAAATGGGTGAAGTACAACACAAGAGAAGAATGGTTACGTATAGACCTATCCTTTCAGGTGAACATAAGACGAGCCTTACACACCAGAGTTTGGAAGAGGTTTCATTACCTGGTGAGGGAGTTGTAACAACTGAAACTGAAATTAACATTTCGGTTAATGGTAACAATCAAGGTAACGAAACAATAAGAAGTTTCATCACAGTGTATAGTTTGGAAGCTGGGAAGCTGAGGGGTATACGAAACAGGAATTGGAATCTTTTGTCCACAGAGAAGGAATTTGTTGAAAAGTTAGGTAATTACCCCACGTTGATTTTTAAGAGAAGGAGAAATTTAAAAAACATTATAGAAGTGAAGAAGAAACATACACACAGAATAGATGGTACATACAAGTGTGAAACATGTAACTATTGTAAATTCATCTCAACTGGTGATAATTTTAATATTGGAGGGAAAGACTTTAAGACCAGGGGTAGGTTCAACCGTGATTCTAAATCAGTGTTCTACTTGTCCTCCTGTCACTGTTGTCCTGCGTTTTACATAGGCAAGACTGACAGGAGGCTAAAGAAAAGGATATATGAACATATTTATAACATCAGGAGGGGGAACACTGTTAATGCATTGGCAAAACATTGTAGTGAGAATTCTACTCAGTTTCTTGTTCAGAGTGATTGATCAAGTAGCCTTTGATTTGAAAGGAGGCCCCCAACAACTATTGTTGGAGAAGCGTGAATTGATTTGGCAGTTGAGGTTAAATTCTTACAGCCCCCCAGATTTGAATGAGATTGTATCACTAACATGCATTTTAAAGTTAAGAAACCTTTTGCGTTAAGGGCATCAGTTTCTTAAAAATTAAAAATTTTAAATGTAAACAGGTTATTTATTACACTTTATTTTTTTTATATATTATGTTTGTTTGATGTATGTACTTTCTAGATATATGTATATGCATTTATTATATATTTCTTATATTACTTTTACATTACTTTTTTTATATATCATCTGTTAGTTGAAGTGTAACCAAGGGTTAATTTCATTGTGGGAGGTTCAGAGTGTTTTTCAGCTGCGTTTTTTATCAAGTTTTGATAGGCTGGTTGTTTGTGATGACATAATTTAGAAGGTATTTAAAGTTTTATTGTTTGTAATGCATTTTGTCTGATGAAGTCTACCCATTTGTCTTGGTAGACGAAAAGCACTTCACTTTTATTGGAATAAATTATGTGTTTGCACCTTCAGTTTACGGAGCCTCTTCATTCACTTTTTGGAGTTAGTATTTTTTGTTTGGAGGTTTTTGAATACATTTGTAGATAACTGGATATGTGTGGCTATCATAAACTGTCCTGTGGACTCCCAGATCCTAGAAGAGGATCTATATCACATACACACACACACACACACACACACACACACACACACACACACACACACACACACACACACACACACACACACACACACAACTACCATGTTTCTATGATAGTTAACAGGCATGTTATCATCTTTCTCTATACCTCCCTTATTATGCCCATCATTTAACATAATATCCCATTTGACATGTACATGTGCAAACACAAGACCCAACTCAAAAGCACATGATCCAACTTAAAAGATCACAATACTTTGTCACTAAGAAAATCAGTGGCCTGAGTACTACATTGTATGCAGAACCCCCTTACAGATCTAACCCTATTCTCATTCTCATGCAAACACCTACAAGGGGTTTGCTTAAGCTTCAGTGTCTTAAATAACCATGTTGGCTGTGATCTTCACTAAATTTCCAAAATATGCAACACCACAAAAGCAGAAATAGAGACTTAAGCTTCCATTGTACCATAAATATTACATGTTGGAGGGATAGATTCCCATCCAAAGAATCTCCCTACTCTGAAATAGAATTCTCCTCCATATCGAACAAAGCAACTCCATAACTCTCTTTAAACATTCCTTAGATGAATGGATGAGAAATTGCAAATACACCCATGGATGTCCACTTTACGCCTTCTGGAAAGTGACAGCATGTAGTGGGCACTAATTTAGCAAAGCTACAAATGATCCACCCAGATCAACTGCCTACTAATAATCTCTGAGCCTATATCATATAATTTCATATTATATAGTATAAATCACACACACACACACACACACACACACACACACACACACACACACATATATATATATATATATATATATATATATATATATATATATATATATATCTACTCACCCTCATGACCTTTAAATTTGTGAGTGCTTGGTAAAACTAGTGATGTAGTAGGATACATGATGGGTACACAGATCACAACTAGTGTTCTCCACCAGTTTTTAAATATGCTTGCACGTGGCACAGTGATTCCACTAATTGTTTCAGAATTGGGAGACAATATGTTTAACGACCTATCAACATTTATTTTAGCAATTAAATGATGCATAGCAAGCTTGTTCACTTTTGGTTATGTATGCAATTTTGCTTGCTAACCTGAGTTAAACTAAGTAGTAATCTTTTCCATAAGCGCTCATTTCAGCCATAGCCTTGGCTAGCATAAACATTTGACACTGTAACCTATGTATTTTATAAATAATTATTGTGTTTTAAAAATATATATTTACAAATGTTTATAGCAGTGTGATGCCCATGCACTGGCCCAGTAGTCAAGGTGCCTCAATTCTCACCACTAACACCAGTGAGGGGCGTCCACATTGGGAGGATAAGTATACTCACAGTAAAGTACAGTTTCCCTTAAAAGCACAAAGAGATCACTGTCAGTCTGGGGATGGTTTCTCCCTTTCTCTCCAGACCCCTAGAAATACTCCCCACTGGCACAGCTATAGGGTTCAGATCTCAGCTGAGTAGACAAGCCAAAACCTCCAGTACCCTCTCGGTCCAACCAGTGCTTCATGTTCCTGCCCAAGTAGCTGACACACACATACTTTGAGATTTGGTTTATACACAAACTCACAGACACTCCTGGGGAAGGCTGTCACAGGTTCTCCAGCTATAAGATCTAGATCCTACTTACAGAGCAAAGCAAGTGCTAGTGAGTTGTTGTCAGCTTCAGAACAAAATACAAAATGCCATTCTTACTTTCTGAGATAGCCCTTAAATTGATAATACACATTACTGCTGAGTCATTTCAGATTACATAATTCTTGACACTTCTGCTTAAGTTTCCCAGGCTCACAGAACTTAACATTTAACATTTCTTTGTAATCTGCACCTGCCAGGAAGCCACAGCAATAAAATAAACTTTACATGTAAAACCTAGTAATTATCTCTGTCTTAGGACAATAGAAAGAATTTCCTAGCCCCAGACATCCTGTCTCCTAGGTTGAGATCACACAGTCATAAATTCTGTACTTATCAGCTTTCTTCCAGCAGGGTGCACTGTGGTTATATTTTTGAAGCTTAGCACATAACATAGTTTTCTTATATTTGTGAAACCAGCCTGTGGATCATATTAATATTTACGACATAGAATTATTTACAAAATTCTATCTGGCTGAGCTGGCAGCCCCTCAGTTTTTCACATTCCCCCCCCCCCCCGAGAACTCAAGCTAGTTTTTCAAGTGTCCCTTGAGAAATGTTGCTTGAGAGGGTTGAGACTATCTGGGTATACCTTACCCCATTCCCTGTCTTGAGATCCCATCTGTGTTGGCATTGCTAGTCCCACTTTGGTGCTACACTGACATATCATATGCTTGCAACCCTAGACTCCACCTTAGCAACTTGGGATTTTGCTGGCTGGCTCGATGTAACAATGTTAGGGGATTGTGATCTGTAACTACAGTGAATTTACTTCCATACAGATAAGGCTGAGCTTTCTGTAGTGCCCACACTATGGCTAGGCATTCCTTTTCTATGGCTGCATAGCATTCCTCCCTGGGTTCAAGCCTAAGACTGAGATAAACCACTGGGTGCTCTTCTCCCTCTGGAAGAAATCTGGCTAAGTACAGCCCCCACCCCATGCTTCAAAGCATCCACCTGCACAACAAATTCTTTGCTGTAATCTGGACTGGCCAACACGGGGGTCCTCCCAAAGCTTTTTTAAGATTTTGGAATTCCTGCTCACATGCTGTGGTCCACACTACCTTATCTGGCTTGTTTTTCTGTGTTAGGTCTGTGAGGGAAGCATCTATGGTATTATAACTGGGAACAAACTTTCTGTAGTACCCTGCTGTCCCTAAAAATGCCCTCACCTGCTTTTTGGTAACAGGTGCAGGCCATGCCTGAATGGCTTCCATTTTGGCAGGCTGTGGCCTGATCTTACCACTCCCAAATCTATGTTCCAGGTAGGAGACCTCTGCCATACCCACCTGACATTTGCTGGGCTTAATTATCATCCCTGTCCTCTGTAGTCTGCCCAGCACCTCCCTGACATGCTGAAGATACTCTTGCCAGGAATGGCTGTAAATGGCAATATCATCTCGGTAAGCAAGGGGGAACCCTCCTGCTCCTACTAGGATATGATCTACCAGCCTCTGGAAAGTTGCTGGGGAATTTTTCATCCAAGAGGGCATTTTTGTGAACTCATACAAGCCAAAAGGAGTCACGAAGACTGACTTTTCTCTAGCACTGGGAGTCAAGGGCACCTGCCAGTAACCCTTGGTAAGATCAATGGTGGTAAGATATTTAGCTCCACCCAGCTGCTCTAGGGCTTCATCTGTCCTAAACATGGGGTAAGCATCTGACTGTCTGTGACTATTTCATTTCCTGTAGTCCACACAGAAACTGATGCTGCATTCTTCTTTGGCACCAGCACCACTGGGGAGGCCCATGCACTGTTGGACTCTTGAATTACCCCTAGTTCCAACATTTCTTATATCTCCTCCCTCAGAGTCTGTTTCACTCTCTCAGGCACTCTTGGGGGCTGCCTAATAGGCCTTTGGGGTCCTATATCTACCTGGTGCTGCACCAGGTGGGTGCACCCTGGTTTCCCAGTGAACATGTCCCCAAACTCCTGTAACCCTGCTCAGATTTCTTGAACCTGGATAGGAGATAGCTGCTGAGACATTGCTACCCCTTCCACTGAGGTGTCAGTCTGAACCTCACTGAGGTGATCAGTCACCAGATCTCTCTCAGACTCCTCCTGCAATCCACTGCAAATACTCAGCACAAGAGTCTCCCTATCACAGTAAGGTTTCATCATGTTAACATGGTACAGTTTGTGTTCCTGCCTAGCAGCTCCACCATGTAGTTAACATCACTGACCTTCCTTACCACCTTGTAGGGTCCCTCCCAAGCTGCCTGCAGCTTGTTGTGTCTGACAGGAATGAGAACCATTACCTGCTGCCCTACAGCATACTCTCTAGCTTGAGCACCCCTGTCATACCAGACCATTTTCTGCTGTTGGGCTTCTGCCAGGTTCTCCTGGGCCAAGCCCATGAGTTCCCAGAGCCTTGTCCTGAGGTTTAGGACATATGCCAAAACAGACTCCTTGCGATATTCACACTCACCTTCCCACTCATCCTATGTCCATACAGCAACTCAAAGGGTGAACACCTGTCAATTCCTGGGGAACCTCTCTGTAAGCAAACAGATGGGGAAAATATTTGTCCCACTCCCTCTTAAATTGGTCTGCAAATGCCCATAGCATGGACTTGAGTGTAGAGTTTAACCTCTCAATAAGACCATTAGTCTGGGGATGGTAGGGGGTGGTCTTTAGTTGCTTCACCCCACAGTACTTTCACAGACAAGCCAGAAGGTCTGACATAAAATTGGCACCTCTGTTAACCAGTATTTCGTTTGGGGAACCTACCCTGCTGAAAATCTCTAACAAAGCATTTGCCACCTTTTCCACCTCAATGGAGGACAAAGACACTGCCTCAGGGTATCTTGTAGCATAATCTACTGCTACTAGGATATAATTTTTCCCTGTAGAACTTGGAGTACTCAGATGCTCAACAATATCCATAGGTACCCTCTCAAATCACTCCTCAATCACAGGCAAAGGCATCAAAGGAGCTTTCACCTTGTCTCCCGCCTTGCCCATCTTTTGGAACTACTCACAGGTCCAGCAGTACCCTGTTACATCTCTGGAAATTCCTGGCCAATAGAAGGTCTACATAATATGTCTCTTTGTATTTTTTATGCCCATATGACCTGCAAAGGGAATATCATGGGCTATGGCTAAAAGTGCCAGATGGTAGGCTCTAGGTACTACTAACTTCTGTATTCTCTCACCATCTAGCCCTCCCTCAGGGTTCCACTCTCTCTACAGTAACCTTTTATCCCAGTATACAGATTCCCCCTTCCCTTGAGAATCAGGTACCTCACTAGCTACCTGCCTCAGGCCTTGTAATGGTGGGTCTGAAAGCCTGTCTCAATTTTCTGTTTGTAACCCTTCCTAGCTTCCCTTCCACAGGAAGGCTGGTATATCCTGACAGTGGTGCCTAACTGTCAGCTTGGGTACAACTACTCACCTCTACCCTCGCAGTCACTCTGTCCAAGGGAACATCAGTACCCACAAGCAGCTGTGGCTTACCTTCAGTCTTACTGCTGCAGGGTAACTCCCTCCCTGAAGTATCCACCTCATCAGTCCTGGCTGCAAGTGTGCAGTATGTCTGGGTCTCTCCCAGGCTACCAGACCCACATGCTTGTCTCCAACCCTGACTGCATGTAACTGCATGAGCACATGGTACTGCATTATCAAAATCATTCCCTATCAGGACATCTGTAGGGATATCCTCAATCACACCTACTTGCTGACTTCCTTTTCCACCCACCCAGTCAAGCTGAACCCTAGCCAAAGGTATTTGGAATGGAGTCCCTCCTAAAGCTCTGATTGGAGTAGACTGCCCAGGCAAGTAGTGCTCCTCAGTAACAATTGCAGGCTTCACAATGGTTATGTCAGAGGCTGTGTCTCTCTTAGCAATGGTCTCTTTCCCATTCACTACATTAGGATATAACATCTTGTGGTAGTTTGGTTCCCTTGTTGTCTCAAGACAACTTAATGTTGGCATTTTGTCATTCCCACTTACTTGCTCTCTCACCTTTTGTTCCCCACCTTGCCTCCATGGACATCTATATGCCACATGGCCCCACTGGTTGCATTCAAAACATTTAACCCTAGGTCCTGGATGTGTACCTTGAACTAGTGGCTTCCCCTGCTACTGTCAGATTCTGTTGGGGCAGTCTGGGTTCCCCACCATGGGTTCCTTTAGACCCATGAGCAGCACCAGGTGTCCCATTCCTGTGCAGTGATGCCCTGCTTGCTAATTATAGGTCTCCCTTATTCCCTAACACATCTGAAGTAGCACATTTTCTATCAGCTAACCAGATCCTCATGTCCTCAGGAAAAGTGCTAAGGGCTTGTTCCCTTACCAAATGGTCTGCTAGCCCTTCAAAAGTGGTGACCTGATATCCACTCACCCACCTATGAAAATAAGTGTTCAGTTCAGCAACATATTCACACACACTTTCATCTGCCTTGCGTCTATGCTCACAAAACTTTTTCCTATAAGCTTCAGGCGTTAGCTTAAATGGAGTATGGGGGTCAGGAACTGTACTCAGAGCCCTTGGTCAACATTATACTGTTTGCATACCATCTCAACCATATGAATAAAACTATCAGAATTATCCCCCCATGTAAACCGTGGAAGAAGTTTACTGACCTTTGTTGCTTCTGGGGTTCAGTTACTCCCTTCTCCATTACCTCCATGACTCTTGCGAAGAGTCAGCATCTCCTTTTCATGTTGCCTCTGTCTCTCCTTCTCCTCAGCTTCCAGGCATAGCAGTTTCTCATTCTCTTCACTGTCTTGACACCTCAGTCTCTCTGCTGCTTCTGTTTCCAAACCCTTGGCCTCCAACTCAAGTCTCTTTAGCTCCAGACAGATTTTAAAATCCTCTGTAGAAAACTTGAGCTGTCCATTCTCTGAGTGTTGTACATCTCCACGGCCAGTCTGATCATCCTCCTGGTTGCTAGTCTTGGATGCCGCTGTAACTAAAGTTGCAATCATGTCTGCTTTAGTCAGGTTTCCATGCACCAGTCCTTTAGCCTGGCACATCTCATCCAACTGGCTCTTTGTCAGCTTGCCATACTCATCTGCTGACATGCTTGCCTGCTCTTTCTAACTAACTAAGCTAACAAAAGAAATAAAACAATTGTGATCTGAACTCTGAATGTTCACTGCATGGCTGATTTATAATACAAAAAAACCCTTCAGTGATCACTGTACACAAGCTACAGGAATTCAGTATCCACACCACTAAAAGCCAATTAGTATGTGATGTGGGTAACTCACCACTATCAAACAATTAATATTTGATGTGGATATCCTACCACTGCCAAACAATTAATATGTGATGTAAGTGCACTGGCCCAGTAATCAAGAAGCCTCAATCCTCATCACTAACACCAGTGAGGGGCATCCACACTGGGAGGATAGCAAGTACACACATAGTAAAGTACAATTTCCCTTAAGAGCACACAGAGATCACAGTCAGTCTGGGGCTGGTTTCTCCATTTTTCTCCAGATCCCCAGTATGATTCCCCACTGGCACAGTTATAGGGTTCAGATCTTAGCTGAGTAGTCAAGCCAAAACCTCCAGTACCCTCTCTGTCCAACCAGTGCTTTGTGTCCATGCCCAAGTAGCTGACACACACACACACTTTGAGATTTGGTTTATACACAAACTCACAGACACTCCTGGGGAAGGCTGTCACAGGTTCTCCAGCTATGCCCCTTTCTGCCCAGACTGTATGGTAGTACCACCTGCTACCAACTACTCTTATCAGCTACTATAAAGGCCCTTAACAAAGGAAGTCCAATTCTACTGTGCAATGTTACTATTATTCAAATGGCAAGGGTGACCAGAACTTTTTAAGGATATTTAGGAGTGGCCTATACAGTGTCATCAAATACACAATTAAAAGGTTTAAAAATATTTAATAATAAATAAGAAAAATACAAGACAATACTCATTAATTCAACACAATGGCATTAGAGAGTTTAGAAATCACAGGAAACACTTTAAAAATATTATAGGACAGTCTGATATAAATATAGAAAACAGCTGGACTAATCTTGCTATTTCTATCTATCTCTAAGAGAAATACTAAGATCGAGATCCTACTTACAGAGCAAAGCAAGTACTAGTGAGTTGTTGTCAGCTTCAGAACAAAATACAAAATGCCATTCTTACTTTCTGAGATAGCCCTTAAATTGATAATACTCATTACTGCTGAGTCATTTCAGATTACATAATTCTTGACACTTCTGCTTAAGTTTCCCAGGCTCACAGAACTTAACATTTAACATTTCTTTGTAATCTGCACCTGCCAGGAAGCCACAGCAATAAAATAAACTTTACATGTAAAACCTAGTAACTATCTGTCTTAGGACAATAGAAATAATTTCCTAGCCCCAGACATCCTGTCTCCTAGGTTGAGATCACACAGTCATAAATTCTTTACTTATCAGCTTTCTTCCAGCAGGGTGCACTGTGGTTATATTTTTAAAGCTTAGCACATAACATAGTTTTCTTACATTTGTGAAACCAGCCTGTGGATCATATTAATATTTACGACATAGAATTATTTACAAAATTCTATCTGGCTGGGCTGGCAGCCCCCAGTTTTTCACATTTCTCCCCCCCCTGAGAACTCAAGCTAGTTTTTCAAGTGTCCCTTGAGAATTGTTGCTTGAGAGGGTGAGACTATCTGGGTATACCTTACCCCATTCCCTGTCTTGAGAGCCCGTCTGCATTGGCATTGCTAGTCCCACTTTGGTGCTACACTGACATATCATATGCTTGCAACCCTAGACTCCACCCTAGCAACTTGGTATTTTGCTGGCTGGCTCGATGTAACAATGTTAGGAGATTGTGATCTGTAACTACAGTGAATTTACTTCCATACAGATAAGGCTGAGCTTTCTGTAGTGCCCACACTATGGCTAGGCATTCCTTTTCTATGGCTGCATAGCATTCCTCCCTGGGTTCAAGCCTAAGACTGAGATAAACCACTGGGTGCTCTTCTCCCTCTGGAAGAAATCTGGCTAAGTACAGCCCCCACCCCATGCTTCAAAGCATCCACCAAGACAACAAATTCTTGGCTGTAATCTGGACTGGCTAACACGGGGGTCCTCCCAAAGCTTTTTTTAAGCTTTTGGAATGCCTACTCACATGCTGTGGTCCACACTACCTTATCTGGCTTGTTTTTCTGTGTTAGGTCTGTGAGGGGAGCAGCTATGGTATTATAACTGGGGACAAACTTTCTGTAGTACCCTGCTGTCCCTAAAAATGCCCTCACCTGCTATTTGGTAACAGGTGCAGGCCATGCCTGAATGGCTTCCATTTTGGCAGGCTGTGGCCTGATCTTACCACTCCCCAATCTATGTTCCAGGTAGGAGACCTCTACCATACCCACCTGACATTTGCTGGGCTTAATTATCATCCCTGTCCTCTGTAGTCTGCCCAGCACCTCCCTGACATGCTGAAGATACTCTTGCCAGGAATGGCTGTAAATGGCAATATCATCTCGGTAAGCAAGGGGGAACCCTCCTGCTCCTGCTAGGATATGATCTACCAGCCTCTGGAAAGTTGCTGGGGAATTTTTCATCCAAGAGGGCATTTTTGTGAACTCATACAAGCCAAAAGGAGTCACGAAGACTGACTTTTCTCTAGCACTGGGAGTCAAGGGCACCTGCCAGTAACCCTTGGTAAGATCAATGGTGGTAAGATATTTAGCTCCACGCAGCTGCTCTAGGGCTTCATCTGTCCTAGACATGGGGTAAGCATCTGACTCTCTGTGACTATTTAATTTCCTGTAGTCCACACAGAAACTGATGCTGCATTCTTCTTTGGCACCAGCACCACTGGGGAGGCCCATGCACTGTTGGACTCTTGAATTACCCCTAGTTCCAACATTTCCTATATCTCCTCCCTCAGAGTCTGTTTCACTCTCTCATGCACTCTATAAGGGGGCTGCCTAATAGGCCTTTGGGGTCCTATATCTACCTGGTGCTGCACCAGGTGGGTGCACCCTGGTTTCCCAGTGAACATGTCCCCAAACTCCTGTAACCCTGCTCAGATTTCTTGAACCTGGATAGGAGATAACTGCTGAGACATTGCTACCCCTGCCACTGAGGTGTCAGTCTGAACCTCACTGAGGTGATCAGTCACCAGATCTCTCTCAGACTCCTCCTGCAATCCACTGCAAATACTCAGCACAAGAGTCTCCCTATCACAGTAAGGCTTCATCATGTTAACATGGTACAGTTTGTGTTCCTGCCTAGCAGCTCCACCATGTAGTTAACATCACTGACCTTCCTTACCACCTTGTAGGGTCCCTCCCAAGCTGCCTGCAGCTTGTTGTGTCTGACAGGAATGAGAACCATTACCTGCTGCCCTACAGCATACTCTCTAGCTTGAGCACCCCTGTCATACCAGACCATTTTCTGCTGTTGGGCTTCTGCCAGGTTCTCCTGGGCCAAGCCCATGAGTTCCCTGAGCCTTGTCCTGAGGTTTAGGACATATGCCAAAACAGACTCCTTGTGATATTCACACTCACCCTCCCACTCATCCTATGTCCATACAGCAACTCAAAGGGTGAACACCTGTGAATTCCTGGGGAACCTCTCTGTAAGCAAACAGATGGGGCAAATATTTGTCCCACTCCCTCTTAAATTGGTCTGCAAATGCCCATAGCATGGACTTGAGTGTAGAGTTTAACCTCTCAACAAGACCATTAGTCTGGGGATGGTAGGGGGTGGTCTTTAGGTGCTTCACCCCACAGTACTTTCACAGACAAGCCAGAAGGAGTGACATAAAATTGGCACCTCTGTTAGCCAGTATTTCATTTGGGGAACCTACCCTGCTGAACATCTCTAACAAAGCATTTGCCACCTTTTCCACCTCAATGGAGGACAAAGACACTGCCTCAGGGTATCTTGTAGCATAATCTACTGCTACTAGGATATACTTTTTCCCTGTAGAACTTGCAGTACTCAGATGCTCAACAATATCCATAGGTACCCTCTCAAATCACTTCTCAATCACAGGCAAAGGCATCAAAGGAGCTTTCACCTTGTCTCCTGCCTTGCCCATCTTTTGGCTTTATGCACAGGTCCAGCAGTACCCTGTTACATTTCTGGAAATTCCTGGCCAATAGAAGGTCTACATAATATGTGTCTTTGTATGTTTTATGCCCATATGACCTGCAAAGGGAATATCATGGGCTATGGCTAAAAGTGCCAGATGGTAGGCTCTAGGTACTACTAACTTCTGTATTCTCTCACCATCTAGCCCTCCCTCAGGGTTCCACTCTCTCTACAGTAACCTTTTATCCCAGTATACGGATTCCCCCTTCCCTTGAGAATCAGGTACCTCACTAGCTACCTGCCTCAGGCCTTGTAATGAAGGGTCTGAAAGCCTGTCTCAATTTTCTGTTTGTAACCCTTCCTAGCTTCCCTTCCACAGGAAGTCTGGTATATCCTGACAGTGGTGCCTAACTGTCAGCTTGGGTACAATTACTCACCTCTACCCTCGCAGTCACTCTGTCCAAGGGAACATCAGTACCCACAAGCAGCTGTGGCTTACCTTCAGTCTTACTGCTATAGGGTAACTCCCTCCCTGAAGTAACCACCTCATCAGTCCTGGCTGCAAGTGTGCAGTATGTCTGGGTCTCTCCCAGGCTACCAGACCCACATGCTTGTCTCCAACCCTGACTGAATGTAACTGCATGAGCACATGGCACTGCATTATCAAAATCATTCCCTATCAGGACATCTGTAGGGATATCCTCAATCACACCTACTTGCTGACTTCCTTTTCCACCCTCCCAGTTAAGCTGAACCCTAGCCAAAGGTATTTGGAATGGAGTCCCTCCTAAAGCTCTGATTGGAGTAGACTGCCCAGGCAAGTAGTGCTCCTCAGTAACAATTGCAGGCTTCACAATGGTTATGTCAGATGCTGTGTCTCTCTTAGCAATGGTCTCTTTCCCATTCACTACATTAGGATATAACATCTTGTGGTAGTTTGGTTCCCTTGTTGTCTCAAGACAACTTAATGTTGGCATTTTGTCATTCCCACTTACTTGCTCTCTCACCTTTTGTTCCCCACCTTGCCTCCATGGACATCTATATGCCACATGGCCCCACTGGTTGCATTCAAAACATTTAACCCTAGGTCCTGGATGTGTACCTTGAACTAGTGGCTTCCCCTGCTACTGGCAGATTCTGTTGGGGCAGTCTGGGTTCCCCACCATGGGTTCCTTTAGACCCATGAGCAGCACCAGGTGTCCCATTCCTGTGCAGTGATGCCCTGCTTGCTAGTTATAGGTCTTCCTTATTCCCTATCTCATCTGAAGTAGCACATTTTCTAACAGCTAACCAGATCCTCATGTCCTCAGGAAAAATGCTAATGGCTTGTTCCCTTACCAAATGGTCTGCTAGCCCTTCAAAAGTGGTGACCTGATATCCACTCACCCACCTATGAAAATAAGTGCTCAGTTCAGCAACATATTCACACACACTTTCATCTGCCTTGCGTCTATGCTCACAAAACTTTTTCCTATAAGCTTCAGGTGTTAGCTTAAATGGAGTATGGGGGTCAGGAACTGTACTCAGAGCCCTTCGTCAACATTATACTGTTTACATACCATCTCAACCATATGAATAAAACTATCAGAATTATCCCCCCATGTAAACTGTGGAAGAAATTTACTGACCTTTGTTGCTTCTGGGGTTCAGTTACTCCCTTCCCCATTACCTCCATGACTCTTGCGAAGAGTCAGCATCTCCTTTTCATGTTGCCTCTGTCTCTCCTTCTCCTCAGCTTCCAGGCATAGCAGTTTCTCATTCTCTTCACTGTCTTGACACCTCAGTCTCTCTGCTGCTTCTATTTCCAAACCCTTGACCTCCAACTCAAGTCTCTTTAGCTCCAGACAGATTTTAAAATCCTCTGTAGAAAACTTGAGCTGTCCATTCTCTGAGTGTTGTACATCTCCACGGCCAGTCTGATCATCCTCCTGGTTGCTAGTCTTGGATGCCGCTGTAACTAAAGTTGCAATCATGTCTGCTTTAGTCAGGTTTCCATGCACGAGTCCTTTAGCCTGGCACATCTCATCCAACTGGCTCTTTGTCAGCTTGCCATACTCCTCTGCTGACATGCTCTTTCTAACTAACTAAGCTAACAAAAGAAATAAAACAATTGTGATCTGAACTCTGAATGTTCACTGCATGGCTGATTTATAATACAAAAAAACCCTTCAGTGATCACTGTACACAAGCTACAGGAATTCAGTATCCACACCACTAAAAGCCAATTAGTATGTGATGTGGGTAACTCACCACTATCAAACAATTAATATTTGATGTGGATATCCCACCACTGCCAAACAATTAATATGTGATGTAAGTGCACTGGTCCAGTAATCAAGAAGCCTCAATCCTCATCACTAACACCAGTGAGGGGCATCCACACTGGGAGGATAGCAATTACACACATAGTAAAGTACAATTTTCCTTAAGAGCACACAGAGATCACAGTCAGTCTGGGGCTGGTTTCTCCATTTTTCTCCAGATCCCCAATATGATTCCCCACTGGCACAGTTATAGGGTTCAGATCTCAGCTGAGTAGTCAAGCCAAAACCTCTAGTACGCTCTCTGTCCAACCAGTGCTTTGTGTCCGTGCCCAAGTAGCTGACACACACACACTTTGAGATTTGGTTTATATACAACACACACAGACACTCCTAGGGAAGGATGGCACATGTTCTCCAGCTATACCCTTTCTGCCCAAACTATACAGTAGTACCACCTGCCACCAACTACTCTTATCAGCTACTATAAAGGCCCTTACCAAAGAGTGTCCAATTCTACTGTGCAATGTTACTATTATCCAATTTTGTGACCAGTACTTTTTATGGCTATTTAGGAGTGGACTATACAGTGTCACCAAATACATGCAAGTACTCTAAGAGATTAAATATCTCTCAACAAAACAGCCACAGTTAAAAGGTTTAAAAAATATTTAATAATAAATAATAAAAACAGAAGACAATACTCATTAATTCAACACAATGACATTAGAGAGTTCAGAAATCACAGGAAATACTTTAAAACAACATTGTAGGACAGTCTGACATAAATATAGAAAACAGCTAGAATAATCTTGCTATTTCTATCTATTTCCAAGTGAAATACTAAGATCTAGATCCTACTTACAGATCAAAGCAATTGCTGGTGAGTTGTCAGCTTCAGAACAAAATACAAAATGCCATTCTCACTTTCTGAGATAGCCCTTAAATTGATAATACACATTACTGCTGAGTCATTTCAGATTACATCAATCTTTACACTTCTGCTTACATTTCCCAGGCTCACAGAAGTTACAATTTAACATTTCTTTGTAATCTGCATCGTGCCAGAAAGCCACATCAATAAAAGATACTTTGCATGCAAAACCTAGTAATTATCTCTGTCTTAGGACAATTGAAAGAATTTCCTAGCCCAGATATCCTGTCTCCTAGCTTGAGATCATACAGTTGTAAAACATTTGTGAAACCAGCCTGTGGATCCTATTCATTTTACAATGACGTAGAATTATTTACAAAATTCAGTCTGGCTGGGCTGGCAACCCCTCAGTTTTTCACAAGAAGTTTTAACAAATGCATAATAACTGTGAGACATTATGAAAACATTATTTATAATAGGAGAAACATTATACTTGGTTTGAGCTGTAAAGTTAGATGAAGAAGTTGGTTTGGGTTCAAAGAATAAAGTGATTAAATTTATGTTGTCACTTACTGAAACTGGAATGAAGGGTATAAATCATACAAATAAGATGTGGAGAAGAGAACGCATTGTGAAAACTTAGGCTGTTCAGTTATTTGAATGCAGATATGACAGATGCAGAAATGCTTGATGTTCTGATGATGGTAATTAGATAGGTAGTCCTCTGGAGAGTTGTAGAGAGTAAAAAGGTGGGTGTGAGGGTAGAGATTAGGAGAGATCTTGGTTAGTAAGGAGGGCACTGCAAGAAGCAATGGCTTGATCAGTTTTGATTCAGACCTTTTCAGTTTGGAATGCTTTTTCTGCTGAATTCACGCAACATATTTCAAGCTATTAGATGTTGACAAGTAGTTGAGAAATAGTCCTATACATGAAATTCCAGAATCTTTGGGCTATTTTTAAAATTCCTTAGGCTTTCTTACTAATGTTCTTAACTTTCATTGATTTTTCAGGAATGTCACTGATTCTAGCTCAATATTTTGATCTTTCCCTGCTATTTTATTTTGAGACAAGCTCATAATTTTGAATTCACAAATAATGGCTGATATTAAAATCATTGATTTCTTTTACTTCAGAAGGTACATATTATTTAAAATGTACTTATTGTATCAGCTTTTCAAGTATTACTAATATATAAAAACTGTCCCTGATTTGGGATCTTTATCTCTTCATATTTAGGTCTCTGCTTGACTGTAGAGGTAACAGACTGAAAAACATGCTTGTTAATCTTATACTGCCTTCCCTTTATTGCCCATTATTAACATGGTATTACAGTCTGTCACTTTTCCAAAGCCTTGCAAAATGGCAATCGTTTTGTCATTACCAAATAAGGGAGCAAAGGATGAAGCAGACTCATGCGGGTCTATTTTTCTCTTCTTTGGTCAATCCAAAATTCTGCAAAAGGCAATGGCAACGTAACTAAAACAGACATCTTAATAGCTGTAGGAGGCATAGTACTCTGTGTTCTCAAAGCCATTTATAGATAAGAGTGAGCAAAATGACTGCTCTTGACACTAGAATGGTAACTGTCCAAAGGGGCACCTAGCATAGAGCAGTTTTGTGGGAGAGGTGCTTCTTCCAAGTTTCACCTTGGAAGTAAAGTTGCCAGGATATGGCTCTATGTGTTCTCCCTAGATAACAGTACCTACAGAGCTATGGACTCTGGTCAGCTGATTATCATTATTTTTATTGATGTAATAGAACATTGATTCTGTTGACCATAACAGGCTCTTAGGTGAACTGATACTGTGTATTCTGACAGAATGTACAAGTCAATGAACACTTACTATCTGTACTAGTCTTTCACAATAAAATCGCATTCATATCCACTTCCTATGGGAGAAGAAATACCAGTGGTGTCTGTCTTTAATCTTATCTTTTTCTCTTTGTTAATTAACTTCATCACTTTCACACTGGCACTCATGAAAAATATTCATGTTTGCAGACTTTCCTATCAGATCTAGCAATCAATGTCAGAATCATCAAACTTGATTTAATAAAGTAGCTCAGCCAAATTTACACTTAATCTAATTGTAAGGGTGTGGCTGGATTATACAAAATTCTTTGCAAAGCACATTGACATGCCATTTACAGAAAGTGAAAAGAATGTATTGATGTAAACTAATGTGCTAACAAAAGAGGCCAGGATCATAATTGAGGACCACTGCTTGTCAAGAAGAAGGATTGGTTGTAATTGTTTTTAGGTCATGTTATCTTCAGGACATGCTTATATTCAGCTGCTCCTACCTAATATTATATGCCCACCATTAGGAAAGTCCCTGGCAAACATCCCCATACACGGGAAGAAGCCTACCATCAATATGTAGTTTATCTATCAATTAAGTGTCATAAGCTTCTCCTGAATACAGTCAGAATGCCATTTTCATCAATTTGCCTTAATCCTGGAATGTCCTCCCTCCCGTAGTAAGGTAAGTCATTACTTCACTGCTGACTGCTTACTTTAGGTAGACTGCTGTATGTAAATGCTTATTTGCAGCTGTAAATGCCAATAACTTACAAGAGCCACTGGGTGTCTAACTGCTTCTAAATTAATTTTACATATCACAATATCACAATTTAAATATGATGAAAGGCAGTGATCATTTTATCTTATAAATGTTTTTTTTTCAGGTTTCCTTAATTTTAAAGTGCTGTTCTGTCATGGATTTTTTTTTTTTCGTAGTTTTGGATTGGACCACTGTAGACAAGCTGACCTACAACAAAACAATGCCTAAATAATAAATACAGGATTAAATGTATCTCTGCAAAATAAACAGTTGTCCAAATAGCCACATATTGGTGTTTTATTACAGGATTGAGTTACAGTGCACAGGGAACATATTTAACTAGACATATGTATGTGCATTTCTTTCTTTTTAGTGGTGTTTATCGGAGGAAGTGGAATGTACTACAAATCACCACCACAGGGAAACATTTTAGCAGACGTCTCTAAGTGTATTGGGGTAATGTATCAATTATTTCACACCTTCCACTGTGCTTCTCTTATTCATGGCCTTCTAATTACACTTATACTGTAAATTATTCTTTTTATTAACACATAAAGCCGTTATCAGGAATGTACTCTAATCACATTTTTAATCCTCAAACCTGTTGTACATGAAATGGCTGATATGGAGTCTCTATACAAAAGGTTTTATTTGAGTCAAGAACAATACCAGGCATTACTGTTATTAAACAAAATGTCCTGAACAAGATTCAGATTCAAAACTGACAAGTGGCCCTTACCATAATCCCAATATCCTCCATAGGTCTATTTTTTCTGCAGTACAAATTCTATAATGCTCTACTAACAGGTGTAACATAATGAGGTTGCCAGATGCGTTGTATCTGTGCATCCTAGTGATATTGCAAAAATGTTATAAGGTGCTGCCTTAAAGTCCTGAAAGCATTAGCTATCTGACTGGTATGGTGGTGGGGGGGGGGGGGTGGTATATGTCCAACTCAGTGAAAGGTATCCATGTTTGACTAGCAGGGTGAGTGTCTGGAGATGGCAGAGGATATAACAGTGAGCACCTGATGACTCTCATTTTAGAACTGCAGAGTTTGACAATCACAGAAGTACCTCATAATTAAGGCTAGGGCTATCGCTAAGTAAACAAAAGGTTACCTGGCCTAGTACTTGCACAGGCATATTAAATATTTTTAAACCACTGTTGTGAAATATATATCTTATGCAAGCCTTTCACCTCTTTTAAAGATCTTTGCCTTGGCTATCTCAAAGTGCCACTCCTATGTTATATAAAGCAGAGGTGTAGTGATGCCTTCCCTTGCTAACATTCAAGATAAAATTAATTCATAAAAATCAAAAAAGGTTCTAACAGTAGGAATATAATTTGGGACTTCCTAAGAAGACATAACACACTCATCATTTAGAAATTCCAGGACTACACATACTGAAAGATTTGGTCTCATCCTGCCTCAAACCCAGTTCACCTTCTCTTAATTTTAGGACTGAATGGGAAAATTCATCTACGTCTGAAGTTATCTTGATTTTATAGTTATGCTGTAGGTTTTATGGAACCTGTATATCATCCAGTAGTGGAAAGTGACTCATATTTTGGAAAACGATGTTATAAGGAAGCTGAAATTTAGGTGCATTGATTGCCTTCAACATTTGCTCTTCTTTACCAAGGTTCAGATGTCTTTACACGTCTATTGCTGACTGATGCCAATGATGAATAGCTGATTCATTAGCTGATACAAAATAGTACAACAAAAAAACTGGAAGTCAAGTATCCATTCTTCAAATGGTGCTATCAACACATCAAAACCAATGGAAGGCTGCTTTCCTTGCCATTATAAATGTCATAATATTAGAGTGCATGTCCTAGAAACACTGTGGTTCTACAGACAGCAGCAGCATGTGGGATATATCACCACTGATACATTTATATTTGCCTACCTCAAAAGAAGACATGTATTTACTTATCTTCTTCTGACTTGCATTTATCTTCAGCTTCAGCTGAGCAAGGTTTCTCTGCTTGATCATCCCTGGCTCATTACAACATTCCAGGTACCCCACTCACCTGACAATTATACGATCATATCAACATTATCTAACAGTTAGCACAGAGGACTAAGACTATGTGCTGCTAATGAGCTACTTCCTGAGGTTTAAGGTATGATTCCCTCAGCCTTCATTTGCCTAACTTTGTGACTCTTGAGCAAGTCACTTAACAGACAGTGCCAACAGGCCGAGTCTGAAAATAGTCCAAGCAGATCAGTGCTCTACACTGTTTAACAAATAAAAATAAATAATTTCTACCTCATCTCTTCCTAAAGTCATTAGAGTAATTACCAGCTTCTTTTTAACAGGTTTCTAACTAGAAAAGTCTCTATTTCTCACTATAGCCTAGTGCCCATCCCAAACATTTTACTAAGTGCTGGAGCAACAAAAGGATATTATCTGTATATGTCAGAGCTTATAATGACTGCCCATGTAGCAATATTCCACATTTGGATAAGCAGTGCTGTTCTTTAACATTAGCTCCAAACTTAAGTTGAAGAAATATAGGAACAGCAGGCACCCCTGCCTTGTGATGTTAAATAGCTGGAATACCATTAATAAGACTGCATTATGCATAACTGTGAATACTATGTGTTCCTACAAGCACCTTATATCAGGTGGAAATTATAACGGAACCCAGCAGTACACAAAGCATAAAATAAAATCCAACCTCATTCTGTTAGATGTTTTCTTTGTGTGTTATACCTGTCTCCATCTACCCAACATACGTTGTATATTGTACACCTATCTCCATCTACCCAACATACGTTTTATATTGTGCACCTATATCCATCTACCCAACATAGGTTGTATATTGTACACCTGTCTCCATCTACCCAACATAGGTTGTATATTGTACACCTATCTCCATCTACCCAGCATAGGTTGTATATTGTACACCTATCTCCATCTACCCAACATAGGTTGTATATTGTCCACCTATCTCCATCTTCCCAACATAGGTTGTATATTGTACACTTATCTCCATCTACCCAACATAGGTTGTATATTGTACACCTATCTCCATCTACCCAACATAGGTTGTATATTGTACACCTATCTCCATCTACCCAACATAGGTTGTATATTGAGAAGGTAAGCAGAAGCACTCCAATGTGCATTAATAAAAGTTTACCATCCACAAACCCTACCTTGCCATCACTTACCAAAATAAACCATATATTGTCCTTGTTGGTCACAGTAGCTTCACAAAAATCCATGTTGGACATCTCATTGCATGATTTCAAATACACCATAATGGCGGCCTCCAGACTAGATGATTTATACTGCTGCTGTGCTGTCATATAATTAAACAGCTGACATGGAGAGTCACTGGACCCATGTACTACACTGAGGGGATAAGATCTTTAAACATTTAGAACATCTCTTGTCTGGCAGTGGGTGCCATGAATTTTGTTCTAGTGCTTTGTTCAGCTGGAGCAGGTAGCCAGTGCCACCCCCATTATAAATTTGTTTGTACACATCTTCTTAAATACTCACAAATATAGCTCTGCCTGGTATGGCTGAGTAGCTCAGGTGGAACTGGAGGGATCTCTCATACCCAGTTCCATGTGTCATCCTTGCTTTAGACAGCTTCTTGGACAGGTACTTGTTCAGCAGTTACTTCTCCCTTGCCTATTTGATGTGTTCTCTACCCTCAGTACTTTCATTTATACCTACTGAGTGTTTTGTTCTCAGTGCTTCCATCAGGGTTCTTCTAAGTCCTTCTGAATTTATTCTACTTGTGAACCAAATTCCACTGATATATCCCCACAACCTGTCTTCAAATAATGGCAGGTCAAAAGAACCCATATAAGGGGTACCCTGGAGAACAGGCAGCCAGTACTGTGTGCTTCTGCATGCCACTTCTTAAGACCCCTTGTCTTTAAATAGATACCCGGCTGCCCTCTAAGTCTTCTCCTTATTCACAGATGGAAATGGTTCACAGTCTGATAAACCAAGTAAGTAGTCATAAATATATCTGGACTGGTGCTCTGAAACTCAGCATTACCACAGTTCATCATTATAGTGTTGAAATTCTTTTTTCTTACTGGAGAAAATAGTTCACATTTATAATAATCCAACTGTGAACAGTTTCAAGGAATGTCACTTCCTGTGAATTCAAAGCTACCTCTGTTAATTTAACTAGTTTATCAACAATTGCAGCTGTCATTAAGGGATAAGCACTTTGCTGCATGTTTGTATATTTATTTCAGCAGTATATTGCATATATTCTAAATTAAATAATTATTTTTATTTTATTTTTATTTAACATTTGTTTACTGGGAAAGTCCGACTTGGAGTGAAGCCAATTTTCAGCGGAGGACTGGGAAGAAACTCTCCAGATGCATGTCTTTCTAATCATAACATAAGGAAAAAATAATGCCATGCTTCATGACAGATTTTGTTCACCTCAGTAGACAAAATAATTTCATGTAGTTAAATGTAACCATTTTATTTTCTCCATAGTTTGCAATAAAAAATCGATGGAGGCATCGCTCAAGTCAATATCCCAAGAGAAAACACTGGCTTGACTGGGCAGAAGAAAAATATTCGGTAAAAAGCATCATAATAATTACTACAATGAGAGTCTTTGAAGCATGCAACACTAATGTCTCTATATGTGCCAAAAATGCAGTTATTAGAATGTCATGTAATTTGTTTTCTTATGTGGAAATATTCTGCTGAGATTCTGTATGGAAGATTCACTTGGTACGACGTTAGTAGCAACATATGAGGCATGTTATGTTACTGATGCATACATGTACAGACTCCTGACTATGTCATGGTTTCAGTAGCATCCCAGGAACTGGTTACAGGTGAAAGAGGAATGATAAGAAGGAGCTTGGTCATCTCTTCTGGGGGAGAGGGATGAAGGCTGCGTGCCCAGAGATTAGACTCCATGTTACTATCCCTGTGGAGACTGAAGTTTTCTAGAAGTATTTGACTTCAAGGGGACAGGGTGTTTTAGAGGATACCTGTCTCTTGAGGCACAAACTTCAGTTATGTCCACTATATGTCATCTCTTGGAACATACCGGGCAATGGCAAAGGGAAACCACTAAGACCATAAAAACAAACAAAGAAAATCCCTTTAGGAGGATAATGCCATTTCTGTACTGTTCTCATCACTTGACTCTCACCCCTAGGAGTAGTAAATGAGCCAGACTGTCCATGCCTTCTTGCCTCCCAGAACAGCAAACAGGCCACATTTGTTTGGCAAAGGGAGGCTTGGTATATACTATGAAATTAGGAACACAAAAGCTAGAAAAGGGCTTATAGAAACTACACAAACTTTAAGTTTTAGAATACAATGTGTTCTCTGAGAGTGAAATCCTAAATGGCAAAACTAATATCAAAATAAGGTTTCAATTTTATTTCTTTTTTACATTTATGAGATATTAACTGATGAAAGGACACATTTTTAATCCATTGTTGTACTTGGTCTGCTCTGGATTCAAGTCTGAAGAACTGATGGTCAAGCATTTCCCTTCTTTCAGAGTTTACCCTCATAAAAAGCACAGAGAGAAATTCCTTTGTCAAGGAGAGAAAGTCTTATCCATAATAGAGCAGGTAGATGAGGGACAAGAGTGGGCATTTGCATATGGTGCCATCATGTATTTTAATTCACAGTTGACTTCAGAGTATGCACAGCATACAGCAGTGCTAAAACAATGGATATGTACACATACACCTGCATATATTTCCTCTTTACTCAATGGCTGCTGATACATCCTCTCTATAAAATGGAGATTCTAAATTGCCATTCTGCAGTAGGCTTACAAGATAGAAGCATACAAGTATCACTAGTGCTAAAATCAAGCATGTAAGAGGCCAAAATGTATACGCAATAAGACATAATCATGATTCCATTGTATATAAGTAGCCACTTGTCTTAGGAAAATTGTCAAGCATGAAGAACAGGGGACTTTTTATTAATGCACAGTTGGACTTTAGTTGCTTCCACATGTTGTATATTCCTGGTGTATTAGTTTTGTCTTTTAATATAACATGTATGTCCCTTAAAATGGAGGAAGGCTGTCAAAAAGCTAAAAAAAAGTCAACTGAAATATGATTCCTCCTTTGTAAAGAGTATTAAAACAATCTCTGTTCTGAAATATACACATTTGCGAAAACATCGAAACATAACAGAGTGTGTAACATGTATTTTTATAAGACATAAACACTTGCACAATACATTTGAAATATTTATAGATATCTTTTCTTGATGAAAATGTGCTGAAAATATGAACATAAATTTCAACAAATTATAGCAGACTGGAATGCAAAGCTGAAGGCAGAAGAGATGAATGGAAGTTTAGATAAGACAATGGTCATGGTAACAAACAAGGAAAGCAGAAAAAGCTAAACAAGTGAAATACAAGAGAAAATAATCAGACAGGTTAACAATTTCAAGTATCCAGTACTTCAGCATGGCACAGAAACCTGAGGTGTGAAGGCAGGGTGGCTGAGGAAGTTCAATGTGATAGAGATGGTGTCCACAGTGAGTAATAAATAGATGAAGAAATGAGAATATTAGCACTGAAGACAAAGCAGCTCCTGTTCTAGAGAAGGTCAAGAAGAGCAGACTGGTGTGGTTTGGTCATATACATAGGAAAGCAGAATATAATTTGGTAAAGCATATTTTGGAATACCAATATAAAGAAAGGAGGAGATGTGGTTGTCCAGCCAAGAGAGAGATGGATGGATTTAATGAGAAAACCTGTGACAGACATGACTGAAAATAAGAGAGTGACACTAAAGTGAGAGGTACCAACAGCTGACACAATGCCCTAACCCCATCTAAAATAGGAAACAGAATGATGATGCTGCTGATGATGTGATGATGATGATGGTGGTGCTTGTGAAAATGTGCTCAGCCTTTTCCAAATATGTCGGACTACATTCTATTTCTTTGTTCAGTCACTACAGTCAACAAACAATTGAAGCACTAAGACTTGGAAAAGGCATTCTTTGCCATTTGCGTTCCAGCAGGCTGCATGTAACCAGTGCCATGTGTACTGACTGAAAAGAACTGTAACCTAAAATCAGCTTGGGGTAGCTTACAGAGCATGGAAGTTTGGAGAATAAAGATATTTAGAGGATATCCTTGTGCCAACAGAGCATACAATTCTTTGAACCATTCCTAAAAGGAACTTTTGATTAATTTAGTATTCCCCAGCAAAGCTGCTCTTTTTATTTGCAGGGATATGAACACAGTGTGTGGAAACACAGTATTGTCTGACATTATGGGACATTCACATTTCATTTCTCATAAAGTAAGGCAATCATCTGTTTGCAGATGATTTATTTTCAAGTAGGAAAAAATGAATTAATTATAAGCTTCTTGCTCCCACCTTGCATGAGCATTTCAGTAATGTCATTGTGTTGTGAGCAATTTTGACTTTTATGCATGACAGTCACCAGGTATCTGAAATCTGGAAGCAGTGTGCATGAAAAAAAAAAAAACAGTTCTACCTCCGGAAAAGTGATTCAGCTTACCACTGTCTCAGTTATACTTCCATTTTCTTATCTATAATACTAAATTTTAGGAAAAAAATGCTTGAAAATATTTACTCATTCTAACTCTACAGAGATCAGCATCACTTGAATTGTCTTTTTATCCATTTGGACTTTACTTTCCACAAAACTGTAGAATATTCTTCCTTAATCCATTTTGGGTCCTCCAAGCCATTTTAGCTAAGCAGCTGGTGGCATCAGTCATTTCCATGCAGTCCATTCTACTGTAAAAATGGCACAATTCAGGATAGCACCTTCACTGCCACCTTACATCTGGGCTGGGAGCATCTTCTTAGCCTACCTTGGTACCCCATTCCCTGCTGAGAATGGAATTGCCTCGGGGACCCAGACTGATTCAGACTTTTCATCTGAACTTGCATATGTTAGAAGGTGTATTAGAGTCACTGTAAGTTGATATTAATTCACAGCTGTATCCCAGTGATGCATGAACATTTATTGGTTTAATTGCCAACTTTGCACCCTAATGACCTTTGTAAAGCTTGATTGCCTTAACCCCAGTACTGATAATCTTCTACATTCCTTAACTAGATGAAGATTGTTTCTAAGGGAAGTTAATGGCTGACTTTTTCTATTTGCAAGGGCAGGCTTATTCCATGATTGTGTAAGGTGTTATGTTCATAGGTTCACAGGTAATTACTAGGCAATTGATCTGCAAGGATCTTAAGAAACCTAGTCTTACGTTCCCAAAGTAGTTTTCGTTGGCCCTTATGTTTTGAGTATGAATAACTCAAAGATGGGCCAAACAAGTATATGATGGGATATTATTTGTTGCCCCTATCCATGAGGGACATGGGTGATAAGTTGGGGGGGAATTTGCGGTTTCCCATCCACTGATCTAAATTCGGACTGACTAGAGTAAAAGAAGTACTTGATTTATGTGGTGTATAAGACAGTTCCATAGAAGCGGTATTCTCTGTGATCCATACCTATCCCTAAAACATCTCCTATTTACGCTGTGAAAGAGATTGAGATCCCTTGAGCTGGTGTGCTTGCTAACTTAGACTTATGAATGCATAAAAGGACAGAAACTGCAGGGTCTATTGAGGATCTATACACAAGGCAGAGGTTGCCTCTTAACGGTTTGTAGGACAGAGAGAAGAGGGATAAGACTTTGACACAACCTGCATAGCTTTTATGGTTTAAGCCATTGATTTTTTTAATTGGAAAGCATTGCATTCTTTTAAATTGTGAGAAGTGTTTGGACAGGTACAGAACAAAAGGGACATTATATTTAGTTACTGTCCTAATGAGAGCCAAGTACACTGGAATGATTGCAGTGCTGAACCAGGACACCATACTTTTAGATATAAGCAGTGCAATGAAAAAGCACTTCCTTAAAATACTGGATACTTGGTTCATTTTCTACATAGGTTTCCTGATCACTCATTAAAAGACCAAATTTCAGTAAGGTGTTATTGATGTGATAGTTACAAAGGAAGTCATGTATGCCAAAGAATATACAAGAATACAAAAAGAATATACATTTCTTGGCATATAGTTTTAGTCCAATGTTTTGACACCAGCTATTTGCTTGGGAAAGACTCTGTTGGAGAATTATAGTGTCCACTAGGGAGTTTATGGTGTCACCAAGTTTATAGTCATCAGCAAATTAGGTCAGCCATAAATGTTTAACATTTTTTTGACCTCTGAGAAGTAAATACCAAAGAGGAATGGCCTAAGGACTGAACCCTGGTTAATACCTCTACTGACAGGTCTTTTGGAGGAGGTAGAGCCACCTATGCTAATTTCCTGGGTTCTATTTGTGAGCCAGTTTTCTATCCAATGAGTTGCATAGGGATTTGCATTTAGCTGGGAGAGTATGCATGACATCACTATATCAGCAGTGTAGCCCTTACCTTTTTCTGCTATTGATACATGTTATAGCATTAGGTTCTTTATCTGGTGTTGCTGCCCCGGGGGTGCTTACCAGCTGCAGATATTCAAGCACAGGCTAGCTTTAAGTATCCTGTAGGAAACAGAATATAACTACAATTCCTGAAGCCTTTAAGAATGGTTCAGATTTTCTGCCCTATAGGTAGCAAAGCATAATGACAATTCCTGAAACCTTTTTTTTTTGGAGCATTTCAGGTTTTATGACCCCATGATTTTTTTTTCTGAGAACACAGTAGTTAAAGGAAATACTCATGGCTCTACTACCTCAGAATGAAGAGTGGTACCAATTGGCTTCTTTAAAGATTACAAAATGCAGCACAATATTCAATAATCGACTGGATCAGTTATGTAAGAAGTGGTAAATGGATATCCCTGGAGTGACTGTCTATGCTCTTTAGAAAACATTGGGCTACTGAACTTTCTTTTTTTTAACTTTGAAAGACACACACATTGATCAAATTTTAAATTGTTTGCTATATACCCTAAGATGCTCTGATGCTGTGGATCAGTGGCATATTCTTTGTTTTAATGTGGTATGCAAAAAAGTATGACTCACTCCTGTGTTCTCAGAAAAAAATCATGGAGTTGTAATTGCTACATTCCAAAGCAGTGTATCACACTATATTCATAACTCTTATGCTATCATGATCACTAGGTCTCAGAACTGACTCGTCATGATCACTAGATGTCAGAACTGTTTACCACTACCACATTACAAAACATATGATGTCATGATCACTAGGTGTCACAATTGTTTGACACTACCACATTCCAAAATATACGATGTCATGATCACTAGGTGTCAGAATTGTTTGCCACTACCACATTCCAAAACATATGATGTCATGACAATAGGTCTCAATTCTGTTTGTTATTGCCATATTTCAAAACATCAGCCCCATGATAAAGAATTGCTCCTTCCCTTTACATTCTTTTTACCATGATACAAAATTAGATTTATTATTTATTATTTTACATTTGTTTACCGGGTAGTGTCCGACTGAGCCACAAGTCCATTTTCAGCAGAGACCCGGGGAGAAAAGCTCCAAAAATGCATTACAAATGATTTACAGAGACAAGATGAAAAAGAAAAGCACAGCATTCATAGTTAAGGATACACACTAAGCAGGTGGTGCTGCAGTAGTGTTGTCGCCTCACAGTAAGATGCTGTCCGGTTCGATACTCAGCTAGAGCGTCTTCTGCGTGGAGACATGCGTGAATGGGCGTACCTTCGTTGAAGGTTGTGCATCAGGCCTGGCAAGCTGGTACATAAAAATCAACTGCCAATCATTAGCGGACCGGAGTTCCGCTGTGGCGACCCTTAACCAGGAAAAGCCGAAAGACACAAACAAACAAAATGATTTACAAAGGCATGATGAAAAAAATATGCATTACATACATAAAGATGTCCACTAAAAGCACAATATCGGCATTTTTTGAAGTGTCTGCAACTCACATACTAAAACTTTGGTTAATTCAGTATCTAAAGCTTGATCACTTCATTCTTATATTTCAAAATATGGCAATTAAATTCCAGTGCAAAGACAATACTTATGGATTTACTGCACATCAGCAAGTCAAATGGCATCAGAAATACTTGGTCTAAGGATCTAAACCTCTTCTGCAGCAGCAAAAGGATTGGAGGAACAGGTGTATCTTGTAGAGGATACCGCTGCTGTTGAACAGACTCCCCATTCACATAAAACAAAGTTCATCCCTGTCCATATTTAAGTGCAACTTGGAGCTGTGGATAGGAAACAGAAAATTTACCCCCAGGACTGCCCCTTGTACTACTAATGGACAGAGGCAGCTCCTAAATATTTGAATCCATGCAAGGGCCCCCTCAAATTATCTAAGTTATGATCCCAGCTATTCTTATTAGGGGTAATATATGTAATTATCAACCATGTGATTCATAAAGCCAATCTCTAACCAAATGGGATATGTTAATTTGAGAACAAAAAGGGAAACAGTCTAGAATTTAAATGGCCCAAAAGGGCAGCTAGTCAACTATTTACCTATGAACTGAAAGTCAGACTTAGTTTGTTGTGTGCTACATTGTAATGAAAGCAATTTAAAACAAATGCAGCACATATTTCCAGCATTCCAGATAAAACATATATCTTTGCATTGCAGACACTGGACAACAGCAAAGTTGTTTAAAAGTTCTTTAAAATGGAAACAAGAGTGGTCAGTTAGCAGTTCCTGGATTACAATGACGGTTCTAACACCTCAGGAATAAAATTGCAAAGGGTCTGTCAATACAAACTAAAAAACTGGAGGCCTTAAAACATGCAGCTCACTAGTTTATTTTGTTGAGCATTTACAATTAGAATTAAGGAGGCAAGAGCTGCTCTGACAACACAAATTAGAGTAATTCAAGCAAAAAAAAAAAAAAACCCTGAAAAGTAAAATAGGTTCTTGAAACTGTGCAAAATTCCTGTGGTCTCATACTGCTGTCATTCTATATACATGGAAGTTAAAAGAAATGATGTCCTTGTGTCTAGCATGACTCATATAAAGGGTGCTTGAAGTGAATTATGGGGGGGGGGGAACCTCCAAGAACACTTTACAGGGACAGATCCATTGAGATACAATAGCCATAACCATTTAATGATTCTAGCACATTAAAACTGTCAAGAGTACAAAGATATAATGAAATAAGTGAGATATAGTGGTAACCATAAATAAACACATTAGCTTTCTAGTCTCTTCCAAGGAAAACAACACTGAGAAAAACAAAAAACTTTACTAAGGAAATGCAGTAGCAAAAACACCTAGTACCCTATTTCTGGTTTGCTGAAATAATATCAGTAGAAAGAATTCAGATCTGAATGTTTTGGGGTAGCACCATACTTCTCAACTTATTTGGTTACAAATTCTAGACAAAGCAAAAATTAATGGAGGCTTGACAGTAAGTTGCAAAAATCCATGTTTTCCCCAACACACACAAAATCTTAGCAAATTATTTACATGTTCTCTCTTAGCATCTCTAATTATAAATCCTCAGTGGCAAATAACTTTAACCCATCTTCCAATCTCAGCTATTATTACTTTCTAAAAATTACATTGCTATTATTGTGATCTCTGAGCCTAAAGCTCACACACAGACACACACACACACACACACACACACACACACACACACACACACACACACACACACACACACCCACACACACACACACACACACACACACACACACACACACACAAAACCAATTACACTCACTTGTATATCCATATACCTTGCATATCTCCTTAAGAACAAGTGATTGAATAATGGCCCAGGAATATGTAACAAATCGCTGATGTCAAAACCATACAGTGGAATTCCCCTATGCCCTCTCAGCGTCTTAGCTCAAATATAAGAAACAAAGACAGAAAATCAAGTAAAAATTTTAAATATACTGCCTATATACTTAAAAAGTTTCTAGAATAGCAAAGTTTGTTTTAGCTGGAATTTTCTGAAGGATACAAAGTCTGCAACTCACATGGGTGTCATTATTTAGTGGCAGCCGTCCTCTAAAATTTCCCTGAAAGTTACACATTTTACAAAGAATAGACCAAAATACTTCTCACCCTATTTTATTATTATTTAATCATAACTATTTAATTAGTTAAGATTAGTTAGGTAGGCAGATAAGTCTCAAGATTAGAATTTGACTCTAGATTGCGTCTGCAGGTTTGAATCTCATGTTCTCCAGTCTGTGCCCAAAGATGTTAATTATAGACAAAAATAATGGGGAGGGGGGCAAAGAATCAAATAGTGACACATTTTAAATACTGTTTCCTTTTATTTATCTGATAACTAGATAAACCCACTGGAGAAGGAGTTTGTTTTCAGGCGCAACTCAGGAGTACTGTCTAAGTAACTTACTGAAAATTACAGAGTAGGTAAATGTAGGTGGAAGGCTTCAAAACATGAACTTTTAGCTGCAGAGACACTTTATTAACAGCTCAGAGACTCAAGTGCCAGACAGCTGTAATTCACTTAAAAAGTTAACAGAACAAATGTAAATGTTACAAGGACTTGCATTTTCTGAACAATAAAAATAATAACACTCTAACAACTATCATTATTGACTGCTACTGCTGCCCAAATGAAACCACTCATGCCCCAGGCATATGCCAAAACTATATATAGCTCCCATAAAAACCTATGTTATCAAACCTTGTCCAACAAAATTAGGAAGCTTGGCTAGGCTTAAAACGACCCGTCAGAGTCATTAGATGTGAATCTATGACTGTATTCCTCTAGAATTTACAAAAAAAGTGATGAATGTCTAGCAGTTGGTGTGAAGGATTAAGACTCTTAAGTTGCCACCTGTAGTCAAGGGTACAGGACTGATTCTCTTTCTACTGCTGTTTGCCTACTGCGTGATTCTCAGCAAGCCATTTATCTAAATAGTGCTCATTTGAGTGATAAAATTATGAAAGCTCAGTGAATTACCAGACCTGGATGTGTTGGTGGTGGTCTCCAAGCAAAGAAATGCACACAAAGACATCAGGTTCATCTCTGCACTCTCTGTTTAAAGCCATTTTCTTCATTTTCTTGCCCTTTTCCACATACTTTTCTTGTCATTCCCACAGCCATCCCCTGACATGCTTCTGTTTGTTCCCTGTTTAAAGCCATTTTGTTCATTCTCTTGCCCTTCTCCACAAGCTTTTCTTACCATTCCCCACATGCATCCCCCCACATGATTCTGTTAGTTCTTTATATGCTTTCAGGAGAAATCCAGCATTAGCACCTTCTATATTCTAGAACCTGTGTTTTCCATTCCATACCACTGTTTCTATGTGAAAAAGTCTGTACCCAGAAGAAAACTGTTTTTAAGTTTTAAAAACAGATGAGGTGCTTATGTTTCCATTATTGCTTGAACAGACCTGAGGCTATGAATACACAATGTGCTTCTGTTTCCATTTCTGCTTGAATGGGCTCATGTTGAGCAGAACATTTTTTTTTTTTGTTTTAAGTTTAAAAAAAAACAGAGACGGTGCTTATGATTCCATTCCTAGTTGAAATACCCAATGTGCATCTGTTTCTGTTCCTGCTTTAGTGGGAACCATTTTTGTTTTAAGTTTTAAAAAACACAGATAAGCTTTTTTTCTTTTGAAATTTAGTATTCTGAGGGGTGGGACGCTTACCGGGGCACATAGTTTCACAGTGGGGGAACTTGCCCCTGTATGTCCTGGTGTAGCACCACCACTGTTTAGAAGTCAACATAGACATGGCTGAAGACCTTAAACTTGACTGGATTGAAAGCACAGTAGTTAGAGGAAATGTCTATTGGTATAACACCTTAGAATAAAGAGGAAATAGGTGGGGTCAAAGAAGAAAAGCAGCATGTCAAAACAGCGTATGTGAAGATAACAGAACAGGTACACAGTCAAATCAGGTACAGAAATAAGGTATATTATGAGGAAAGCTGGTAGCAGAATGCAGAAGTAAAGGAAGTTATCTAAAGAAAGCCAGAGTTTAGGAAGAAATGAATGATAGAAATGATGGACCAGGGTACGCAGGAGTACTGGCTGTCTCACAAAGAAGCTGACAAAGCAGTTGCAATGGAAAAGATTAAGGAATCAGTGAAACTCTACCATCTTACAAAGAAGTTCTATCAGGCTGCAAGCCAATGACAGAAAGATAAAAATAAAGATCATAAGCAGACACCATTCATGAGGGTTGCCAGCAACAATATGCTCACCAATCCAAAGAACACTGAAGAGGAGGAAGGAGTACTTCATTAAGCTTCTAAATGAAGAAAACTCCACAGGGCCTATATTGGTATATGCACAGCCTAAAATGAAAAACTACAAAGTACACTAAGGAAAATGAAGACAGGAGTAATCAGATGAAGTCCGGACAGATATAATCAGGATGTAGAGTGTGTTAGGTGAGAAACGACTCTTGAGGTTACTCATTCAGGTATGGAGAGAAAGACAGATGTATCCAAGATACCTGGAGAATAAGCATTGTAGTACCAGTTCAAAAAGGGATAGTTACAATTATGGGCAGTACAGGTGGATCAAAGTCCTATCACACTGCATAAATGAACATTAGAGAAAGCATATTACAAGGTCCTAAGAAACATGATTTAGGCCGTATTGCAATGGTTCAATAGCCCAGAAACACTGGTAGAATTGGCATAAGTAAAGAGAAGAGATAATATGTAACCACGTATTTTTACAAACATGTTAAAATTTAACAATGTACTGCAACATTGATGCATATTTCATCAATTTCTGTACACTGAAACCTACAAAAGTTGGAAAAATAAAGAATGAAACTAGACCAAATGAAAAGGGAAAAGAAAGCCTTTCCTTTCATGATCAGTGAAAAAAGACAAAAGGCAAAGGCAAAACCCTAACAGTATATACAGACATAGTTTGCCCAAATAGAGGTGCTGTCATGGAAAGGTATTTTGGTCAGGTGATGTGTAGAGCTGGGGTTAAGACAGTAGCAGGGTTAGAGTTAATAAAGGCTCTGATTTATTTATGTAGTAACCATAACACTACCTCTGTCCCTAACCCCAGCCATGCATATTATCTTACCAAAACCTTTTCCCTAACAGTACTGCTACTACATAACATAGATAAATACACACAAACATACACACACACACACACACACACACACACACACACACACACACACACACACACACACACACATACATATATACAAACACACACACACACATATACACACACACACACACACACACATATACAAACACAGAGAAATATACAGACACACACACACACACACACACACACACACACACACACACACACACACACAGACACATACATATATACAAACACACACACACATATACACACACACACACACACACACACACATATACAAACGCAGAGAAATATACAGACACACACACACACACACACACACACACACACACACACACACACACACACAGCACACAGGCACACACACACACACACACACACACACACACACACACACACACACACACACACACACACATATACAAACACCCACAGACACATAAAAACAGACACAGACACACACACACACACACACACACACACACACACACACACACACACACACGCATACACAGGCACACACAGGCACATGTGCATGCACACACACACACACACACACACACACACACACACACACACACACACACACACACACCCACCTCTCTTAAAATGCCAGGTTTTTTTGATATAAAAAAAATGAGACCACAATAAATCATTTCAAAACTTTTCCCACCTTTAATGTGACCTATAACCTGTACAATTTAATTGAAAAACAAACAAATCTGTTAGGGGAAAAAATATAAAAAAATATAAAAAAATAAAAAACATTCAATAAGCTGGTTGGGTAAGTGTGCAAACCCTTAAACTAATACTTTGTTGAAGCACCTTTTGATTTAATTACAACATTCAGTCTTCTTGGGTACACACCTGCCATCAATTAAAGAGACTCTGCTTAACCCCAAATAAGGTTCAGCTGTCCTAGTAGGATTTTCCTGAAATTTACTCAGTTGCCTGCTACAGCAAAAGCCATGGTTTGCAGTGAGCTTAAAAAGCATCAAAGGGATTTCATTGTTGAAAGGTATCAGTCAGGAGAAGGGTACAAAAATATTTCTACAGCATTGGATATACCATGGAATACAGTAAAGACAGCCCTCAAAAAATGGAGAAAATATGGGACAACAGTGACATTTGAAAGAACTGTGCATCCTTTCAAAAATTGATGAAAAGACAAGACGAAAACTGGTCAGGGATGCTGTCAAGAGACCTACAGCAACACTGAAAGAGCTGCAGGAATTTCTGGCAAGTACTAGTTGTGTACTACATGTGACAATAGTCTCCCATATTCTCCATATGTCTGGGCTATGGGGTAGGGTTGCAAGATGGAAGCCTTTTCTTACACAGAAAAACATCCAGGACAGGCTAAAATTTACAAAACAATACATCAGGTCTCCCAAAAGCTTGTGGGAAAATGTGTTATGGCCTGATGAGGCCAAGGTTGAACTTTTTGGCCACAATTCCAAAAGGTACATTTGGCGCAAAAACAACACTTTGCATCACCAAAAGAACATCATCTCCATGATGAAGCATGGTGGTGGCAGTATCATGCTTTGGGGTTGTTTTTCTTCAGCTGGAACTGGGGCTTTAGTCAAGGTGGAGGGAATTATGAACAGTTCTAAATACCAGTCACTTTTGGCCCAAAACCTTTAGGCATCTGCTGGAAGGCTGAAGATGAAGAAGAATTTCACCTTTCAATATGACAATGACCCTAAGCATACATCCAAATCAACAAAAGAATGGTTTCACCAGAAGAAAATTTAAGTTTTGGTATGGCCAGGCCAGAGCCCAGACCTGAATCCAATAGAAAATCTGTGGGGTGTCCTGAAGAGTGTTGTGCACAAGAGATGCCCTCACAATCTGACAGATTTGGAGTGCTTTTGCAAGGAAGAGTGGGCAAATATTGCCAAGTCAAGCTGTGCATGCTGATAGACTCCTACCAGAGAAGATTGTATGTTGTAATTAAATCAAAAGGTGCTTCAACAAAGTATTAGTTTAAGGGTGTGCACACTTATGCAACCAGCTTATTGTATGTTTTTTATTTTTTTATATTTTATCCCCTAACAGATTTGTTTGTTTTTCAATTGAATTGTACAGGTTATAGGTCACATTAAAGGTGGAAAAAGTTTTGAAATGATTTAGTGTGGTCTCATTTTTTTACATCACAAACAAACTGGCATTTTGACAGGAGTGTGTAAAGTTTTTATATCCACTTTTAAGGCATAATCTATGTTTTAAGAATATTATCTATAAAATGAGTCTTTCTTTTGCAATTTGGTTCTGACCAGAATTCCTGATAATAACATTTTGCACAGGAGTTCCTTAAGATTACAGTGGAATGAGAGGTCATTTAACAAAGTAATCGAATTGTTTTCTGAAAAGGTGTTCAGTATGTACAATGGCCTTCCCACTGAAATAAAACTCATTGGGTCTTAAGCCTGTCTAAACAAATATTGCATGATTACATGGGTGATAAAAATGGACTTATTTGTAACTAAGATGGATATATTAAAAATGAGAAATGTATGGATGAAGACAATATTTTAAAGCAATTTAATTTGTTACAGAAATCGAAGGTTATCTGATAGTGTATTAGGACAGAAAAGTAAAATTTACGCTTAACATAATCATAGTTGAGAATTTACAATAATATTGCAAAACATGAGGCTGAATGTAAGATTACATGTTTGTGAGCAAATTTACAAATATTTGCCCATGAAACAGTGAAATTTCAAAATTATGAAATCTGAAAATCTAGAATTGTGTTTTTAAAACAGTAAAGTCTGTTAAAAAATAAATAAATGATTAATACTGTTCAATACAACAGAGAAGACATATAGTTATTTGAACGAGTTACTTATAAGTTAATGAAATAAACATACTCAGTCTAAATGTTATTTTTTTTATTTCTTTTCACTCACAGAAGCGTCTGATAAAAGAAATTAAAATGGTGACACGAGTCCTGTTCCTTTATATTCCACTGCCAATGTTTTGGGCTCTATTTGATCAACAGGTAAAACATATGACTTTAATGTTGTATATGTAACAGTTAACAGTAAGGCAAAATAAGATGCATAGATGTGAAAAAAGAAGAGACAAACTAGAGAAGAGCTGCTTTTTTACTTAAGTAACACGACTGCCAATCTTTTAATGGATAGCAATCCCATTCAAAGTATGGAGGATAAACGTTTCAGAAAATATTTTTTTCCTGTAGTTCATACCATCACAACAGAACTTTTCCCCTTGATAAACATCATCTATCAGTGTTCAATAACAGTTGTTCATGAACAGCTTACATATTCTCATATAGTAAAGAGAGCAGTCTTGACTTTAATGCATTAGCCTTTATATAATTCACAATTTTTACTATGTCACTAAGTACAGTTTAGATTGCTGACATTTTTTTCATAGCAAGAATTTCTCAATGAAGGAAGCATTCCTTTCATTTACATTCTAGTTGAAGTCCCTTAATCTGGGTAACTACTCCTGACTATGTTCCTGTCATTGAATCTGTACCATCAGAAAACACTCCTACACAAAACTTATATTCAAAATGACATTTGTTAACGGTGTAATCCTTCCTAGATTTTATATATATATATATATATATATATATATATATATATATATATATATATATTATATTATATACGGGTCTGCTTTACATTACCAAAAGTCCATAACACCGAAGATGAATTGGTCGAGACGAGAGTAACAAAACATGGCGAATCACATTGTTTTTCCCAGGGCAAATAAAAACTTGCCCAGCTTGGGGAATAATGCCTTTTTCCCTACTGCAGTGTGACCCCCTGAGTTGGTATATATAGTTGTGGGGGGTGGGAGGTGTACCCCCGCACCTAGGTGGATTTTAGACAGTACGGTGTGTTTTAGTGTAGTTTTGGGCAAGTGTTTACTTGCCCTGGGAAAACCAATGTGGTTCAGCATTTTAATTTTTGTTATTTTAATCTTAGCCAATTTGTCTTTGGTGTTATGGGCTTTCTGTAATGTAAGGTAGACCCATATATATATATATATATATATATATATATATATATATATATATACTCTTACAGAGCTGCAGTGTTTACAGTATCTGTACATTTGTCCAGTTGTGATGAAAATTACTTTATCTTTATATTTTAGCATGAGTCGGCTGTTCTATACCATTAATCAGTTCTTGAATGTATCAAGCAACAGTGTCATTCAAAAGAAATACTTCAGCTACCTTCTTTGCCACAAACTCATCCAAAATTTCCAAACAAACATCTTTGTAATCTTTCACAACTCCCATGATTTGTATATTTTTTTAGCCTTAGGAAGCTCAAATTCTACATTGTAAGATGACCATAATGAGCCTTTGCTTCTGTCAGCCTTTTAAGTCAATACTCTTTCTTTCAAACAACTGCATTGGTTTTGAGCTTATTAGCACTTCAGCATCAGTTATGGCGACAAAATCCAACTCAGTATATGAGGGATCATACTTCTGAGAGAAACTAATACCAACTCCTTTGGTCTTCATGTCTTTAGAATCACTTGCATCTTCATCACTTGGTCTATTGCTACTCCCACTTTCAGAAAAGGTGTGCTTTTCTTGACAAAACAGTCTGGTGAAGCTTCTTTTTTCATCTGCAAATTATGGTTTAAAATTCAAGTTTTAATCTTCCTAACTTAAGTAATAATGTTAAACTATAAATTTGCTCACATGCCTGTCATTTATTGACTGCAATCCTCAACAGTTTGTTAAAACCACAGATTGTATGAGGAACAGATCAGAAATATGAACCAAATCCAGGGCATTGTAGAAAAAAAGGACCAGATGACAGATAAGCACTCAGCACCCCTCCCCCACAAAGTACTCATGCAGCTTTCAACATTTTAGCCATCAGCATAACCTAGCAATTACAGCTACTTTCTTGCCTGTGCATTTCTCAAACATCAGACTACAATAAAATAAAACAGTCTTTGGGACTAATAAAAAATGCCACCATGAGCACTAGGAGCTGGAGCCAAAAAGGGATTATTTCTGAGATCATGGAAAATGTGATTCAGAGACATGCTAGATGCAATGAATAAAGATCTCATTATTGGTTAATCTCCATGTCTCTGAATCACAAGGTATTACCGCTAGTGCTAATCAGCACTTTTCTGCAGTAATCAGCACTGGTTGCCCATGCATCATTTTAACACAGGCACCTTCTCAGTCATTCTCAAAATGCACACACTCAAATGCACGTAGACACACACGCACACACACACACGGGCACACACACACACACACACACACACACACACACACACACACACACACACACACACACCTCTGTCTCTCATAAACCACAAATTACACTGAGTCAATAATACCAGACAATAGAGTTTCTTTCTTCCTGTTGTTTTGAAACTGAATCATGATGCTAAACTGATGCTTTATTAATATTTTAAGTGATTGCGACTGATATTTAAAAATGATCCCTGGTGTTGTCTAGTATTCCTTCTGGTTTTATCCAAAAGTCTTTAGCAAAGCCATTTTCTGATAAGACTCAAGGCCTGCAAAAACTACAACCATTGTTCGTGACTCCCTGCTGGATGAGGAAAGTAAATATATATATATATATATATATATATATATATATATATATATATAGTCTTTGAGTTGCTTAAACTGATAGAGCTGCTTTCTATTTTACCTGCTCCATTTTGTTTTCTATTTTAAGAAATCTGCTTGGCCTTGTGTTTTTGTTCTATGTGGCAAATAGACACTAGGCTGTATATTTCACATGTTTTTTCATTGATTAATTTGTTTCTTGAGTGATACTTAAATACACAGGAAATTTCTGTGTCTGTCTTTTCTGATAAGTCTCAATGCCCGAAAAAACTATAAGCACTGTTGGCGACTGCTGGTTATTTTTCCCACCCACTTTCCTATTCCTTGATCTGCTTACCTTATTGGTCTTGGGGCATATTTAGTATAAAACTTGCATTTTTCTGATTGTATATAAGCCTCACATTTGTGAGAAGCTGTTCTTCACACAGTGGCAGTTATTGCTGCCTTGTATACATGTGATCACCAAAAGTTGAAATTTTCCTCTAAAAACAACCTCTGAACTTTACCTCAGTCCTGGTTTACTCATGGGGCAACTAGTTTGTGCTGTGAGCAGCATTTACACATTTAGTTAAGACTATTCAGGTCTATCTTATAATAGCACTGAGGACAATTGCTGCTCAGAGAGCATCTGGTAGCATTGCTCATTAGGTTAGCTGCAGATTACACCAAGGAAAGCATCCTTCCCTCATCTGGTTACGAACACCCTCCACTACTATCCTTTCAGGTATACATTAGGACCTGCAACCATGGATGGGCACTTTTCTTGCTATCTCTGCATCCAACTTGGTGGGCATGGGCATCCTGAGGCAATGTAACAATTGCATTATGTACACTGATCACCACTTCATTCCCAAACAGACAAATACAGTATGTAAGAGATGTAGTTACATATTAATAGTGAAGGCTAGACTCTCACATACAGACACAAAAAGCAACAAACATGTTTTCAAAAACTCAAACATGTCACTCACCACACCCACAAAGGACCACACACATAGACCCATATACACAGAGGTGCTCACATGTAACTTACCAAACCTCAAAGGCCTTTCAGGCTCAGTTCTCAAAAACTCTGCATGCACACAAACAAGACAATTCCCATCATAACACATAAAGCTATATCTCATTGTGTCTCAACTACCAAGCCCATAAGGTGAAACAGTCCACAACCAAATATTCTGGTCCTAGGGGACTCCATCATGAGACACACTAATGCCCCTCTTATCAGGCTGGATATGGTGAAGGTTACAGTTAGTTACCTGTCAGGGGCCAGGACTCACCAGATCATGCAAGCACTCACGTCACCTATCCCTGAGTACTAGTATGACTCAGTCATAGTCCATGTGAGTGTAAATGGCCTAAGACATATCTCCTTTGACTATATGATGAGAGACCTGATTGTGCTCTCAGAATATGTGTCACAGGCAGGTATGAACCAAGCAATGAACAGCACTCTACCATCTCTAATGATGATGCCACAATACCAGAAGAAAATGACCAGCTTTAACAATTGGCTTAGCTACTGGTGTCATTCCTCCTGGGAGGACATGGTTGACAGGCCAGCCTGCTTTGTCATGGATGGCCTTCACCCATCACATCTAGGGTTTCAGATATTAGCCAAAAGATTATCCACCCCCTATAGTGCCTTTTCTAAGCATTGACAAACAGACAAACCTTCTAACATAACAAAAGCTACTCAAGACAAGCTAAAGGTGTTACTGCTCAATGCTAGGAGTTTCGACAAGAAACTGCACTCAAGGGAAGCTCTCCTCAATCTGGAGAATGCTGACATCTGTGCAGTTACTGAAACATGGCTCAAAGCCACAGAAAGCACTCTGGAAGTGCATGGTTATAACACTTTTCATACATTTATACCACTCACTGAATATGAAAGAGCAAAAGACAGAGGTGTATCTATCTATATAAAGGATAAGCACAACTCAATGCTGATCAAATAATATCACATACTTGAGCTACTCGATGTCCAACTAACCATGAGAAAAATCCATTACCATATTCATGCTAGCTACAGGTCCCCACCATGAACTAGGAAAACCATTCATCATACCTGAAGTTACAAGACTCACTCACCATCCAGTCTAATAACATACTCATGGGTGATTTTTAACTGCCTCTTCATTAACTGGGAGGCATACATGACCACTGACATGCAGTACCAAATATTTCTTGACTTTGTAAATTCAAATGCCCTAGAGCAGCTAGTCTGCACTCACATTAGGGGAACAAATATCCTAGATCTGGTATTCACAAATATAGGAGAGTGCTGCAAACCCCCTCCCCCATGTGATGTCCCCTCTGGTAAGATCATATCACAAATATCACATAGCAGTCTGCCTTGAAATAAAGGTAAAACTAGTCCCCCACCTAGCCCCAGAAACTTTAAGAACTTCCCTAAGGTAAATTGCCTCCTTTTAAGGGAAGGCATAGCTAGTTTCCAAGCTCCTCGAAAGAAAATAGAGAAACCTATGCAGAGGTGTACACAACCCAGCTGAAACACTAAAATAAGTCACCTTGCTGGACCCCTGGTATTAATAGGTTGTACAATAAAAGAAAGAAATCCTGTCAAGAAGTGAGAAGGAATGTCTCCAATAGAGCAATAAGTACCTCAATGGTCTAACCAAGTGAATCAAGGAACTAGTCAGGACTCTGAAAGCAAACTTTGAGCAAATGGATAGCCAATTTGTTTACAGACAGGTAAAAACATAGCATCCAAAGCTGAGTATAACCGTAAGGCTTTTTTCAGTTATGCTCACAGTCTTGAGGGTAATACCCAACAATGTACAGAATTAGTTGTAGATGGCATCATCTAAACTCATCTGGAAGATATAATAAATCTGCTGGCCAACAAACTCAACACAAATTTCACCACCCTATCACCCCCAGTTGTCTTTCAAGAAATACCCTCCACCACACCACCACACCACCACCCATTATCACCAAAAAACAGGTTGCCACTGCTCTCTCTAAAGCTAAAAGCATGGCCTCAATGGGGCCTGACAGTATACCAGGTTCCCTCTTAAACAGCTTAAATCAGAACTTATCATTCCCATTAGGATCTCTGTTTAACCACAGCCTCTAGACTGGCTTGACAGAGTAGAGGACAGCGATAGTCATCCCTCTGCATAAAGGGGGACCAGGAAATTGCAGGCCATAAGTTTGACTAATCTTATATGTAAGGCCATGGAAAAATAATCATGGACATTATAAATAATGAAATAGAAAACCTCCAAACACTGGACTTTACCCAATTCGGCTTTGACAAGGGCAGGTCATACCTACTGAATCTCATGGATGATGTAGATCTCATGGATTTCTTTGAGAAAATCACTAAGACCAAGGATGAGGGTTAAAGAATACATAACACCTACCTCGATCTGGCCAAGGCCAAGGCATTGACACAGTTCCCCACTCAGGTATTAAAAATAAACTCACTAAACTGGACATAAATCCCCACATTACCAGATGGATAGACAAATTCACTCATGGACAGCACACATGTGGTTAAAATGAGTAACTCCAGATGCAGCAACAGGCCAGTTATTACTGGTGTGCCACAGGGCTCAGTGCTGGGACTAGTCCTATTTGAAATATACTTCTCTGAAGTTAAGGCTATTGTGGAAGGCCTCTGGATGAAAAGGTTTACTGATGGCTGCAAGCTGGGGGCAATCACTGAATCCCCCAATGATGTAGATAACCTTCAGGAGGGTCTGGATCAGACATGATTGATGCCAGGACCATGACCTAAAACTAAATGTGAAAAATGCATTATTATGCCCTTTGAGAATTCAAATATCCCTGCAAATTACAGCATCAATAGCATATCCCTTAGAGTATACTCAGAGATGAGAGATCTAGGTACACAAATAGATAAAGATAATAGCCTGAACTTTGACCACCATGTGTCCACAGTGGTGAGGAATTCTGTCTATGTGGTACAACTTATAAGTAAAGGTATGGCATGCAGATCCAAGGAAATTATAGTCCCACTATACTCAACCATCATTAGACTAATAATTGAGTACAGTGCACCATTTGGCATGTACTTGACTAGGCACTTACAGCAGCTGGAGGGACCTCGGAGGCCCAGGGAGAAAAGTTCCTGATGCATCACACTTTTAAAAGACATAATAGCAAAAACATAGTACATCACATTACACGCAAATCATGGTAGTACAATAGTGTTAAAAATCAAGCAATAATATTAAGATATATAAGTCTGAGAAATAATCTAAAGTAATACATATAAGGTGAATTAAGATCTGTGAACAGACAGCTATATCATATGATATGAGAAGAAAAGTAATAGGTACAAAGTATAAACAGAAACAGAAAAGAATGACAGGATTGGAGGGGAGAATGGACTGAGTGTGAAACAAAATGTTTGTTAGGTAAAGGTCAAGTCAAAGGATCAAATGGCTATAAACAGTGAAAAACTCAAGGATTGGATTCTAAAGTAAAGAAGCAAATTATTAGCAAGAGTGGTGGGTAAATAGATAACGGCGAAGGAGTTTAGGCTAGATTAGAACAGGAGCAGATTCAAAATTTGGATAAAAATTATTTTAAAGAGCATTTGATGGTCAGAAGATTAGTGTTTGTTCTAATGACTAGAGGTAGGGAGTTCAATTTTTTGGCTAAGGAGTAGAAGTGGTGGCTTTTCCAGATGATTTAGTAGCTTTATGTACTGAGAGGAATTTTTTTTCTCTGATCAGGGATGTCGTTTAGGGAAGTATTTGTGGAATATACCTCTTTTTTTACCTCTTATTCCTACATTCTTCTCTTAACTAACCACAGCCTCCTGTAATAATGAATTCACATATCTCATATCATCCTTAAAACTTTCAAACTCCTTAAAACTACCCAGATTACTACTAACAACAAGTCCTCAGAATGCCTCAGTCCCTTCTACAACCATTCCTTCAATCACTCTCTAAGCATTTTGCCAGAATCTGCCTTTAATAATAATACTTTTTTATCCACCCCATACTCTTTCCTTTTCTCCCATGTAATCCCCAAATCACTTTTGCCATGTCCTTATATTCTTTTTTTATAGGTTCTTAGGTTCATTTTTAAGTACTAGGCTAGCTGCCCTTGTGAGCCATTTTAAGCTGAGCTAGTTTCCTCAGTGAGATTCAAATCCTGTACCTCTTATATGTGAGGTAAACACCTTAACCATTATGCTAATCCCCAACCACTCTTCCCTCATTTTTTTACATTATTTTTTTCTTGCATCTCTTGATCCTGTTCCTAAACTACCCACTGTAAGATATTATCCTCAAGATCCATTACCTGCTTAAAGTCCAGCATACCCTGCACTCCCTCTTTTCACACAACCTCTCCATTGTGATTCTAGTAATTTTCCACTCCACCGAGGCCCTACAGAAACTTACTACATTATCTTTGTATCTCAGCAGTATTCTTATCTTGAGGGGTAATATCTATATATGTCTAAATAGATGTAACATTGGCTTCGTGATGAGACACCTCTGTTCTCCCTAACAAAGAGACCACCCTTCCAGACCTCTTACCAACAGTACTCCACCCAGACTTTTAGTGCTTCCCATTTCATTCATCCCATCTCCTGTACTTTAGGAACACCTTCACGTCAAGATACTTTCACTAGTTTATAAATCAGCAACCAAAGAACAAAGATGATAACTCATTATCTGTAAATATGAAGGATGCTGCAAGGTGCCAAATAAAGTCAGCTCAAGATGTTACATATATAAGTACTCCAGTATACGTTTATGTGTGTAGTCTATAGATTTTATTTATAAATTATACTTGTGTCTTTCTTTGAAAAAAAATGACACTATCATTACAAAGGAATTATTGTGCACTAGTTGCAATTAGCATAAAACAGCTATGAATGACCTTATTGGAATGCATGTGTAACAATCTTATTTTATACTTCTTTTTAGGGATCTAGATGGACACTGCAAGCTACTAGGATGAACCCTGATTTTGTAAGTAAAGCATATTACTTAAGTACAGTATACATTGTTCCAGGACTGACATAACTATAGTTACTCAGGATGATTCTCAAAATGTTTTACATTATATGATAATTAAAAGTTTAGAAGCTGTTCTACAGAAGCCAGATATTAATTACTTTTGTTATAATATATGACTTTGAAGGATCCTAAAGTTTGTTTCTCCCTTTTTAATTTCTCCAAATTGTTTGCGTTTCTAATACCATGAATGGAATGGATCCCATTCCTATGTCAAAGGATGATTAATGTTCATGAAATTAATATTGCTTCACTCTTTAATCTCAACCAAAAGTGCTCTTTGCAGCACCCACAACGTGCCCATTAATGACTCCTTTTGCAATTCGTATGGAGTTACATGTACTGGTAGCATATCTAAATATGATTGTAAACTATTTTTTATAAGACCTGTTGCTTCTACTACTATTAGAATTATCTGGGTATCTTTCTTCCACATTGTTCTCATTTCTGCTTGCAAATCCTGATATTTTATAACTTTGTATCTTTCTGTATGCAGGACACTATAGTCACCGAATTTAGTGATTTCAATGCTATTTTTGTCTTCTTTTCTTGGACCATTATATCCGTTTTTTTAGCATCTGTCTTTTGAACTGTTGGTAATTGATGATCCCATGTGATGTAGACTTCATAATTTTCTATGATCCTTTGTGGCTCATGTTTCCAGTGTTTTTCAGCCAATTCGATACCATAATGTTTGCACAAACCCCAGTGCAAATGTTTCCAATTCGGTTTTACAAAACCTGCATTTGTCTATTTCTCTCACATGTTCAATGAACTTTGTAAACCAGCATACATGTAGCCCACTATATTGGTCCGCCAATATTAACCTTTCATCTCTTGGTCTGAATTCACCTCTCCTTAACCATTCCTGTATTTGTTCCTGATCAACACGAGGTTCTTCCAGATGTTTTCTATACTTGTAAGTATATTTATGAATTTTCCACATTTCTTGTCTTCTCATCTGATCCTTCACCTTATATTCTTTCTTTTGTTTTTTTTTGGCACATTCAGTTGCTGCCTGATTTTTAGCTACTTCTGGTCTGATTTCCATTCTTGCTTGATGCTGATATGCTTCTGCTAGATTAAGCAGAGAAGTCATCTCAGATTTATTCACCTCATGTTTCAACAATTTCACTATTTTTGGTTCTTGTGTGGTCAGCAGATGTGTGGAGTCCCACGATTGTAGATCTATACATGTAATCAATTTCATGGAGGTCCATCCCTCCTTCAGAATGGGGGATATATAATCTTAGCATGCACTGATTTTTATAGATCATTTGGTGAGCATGAAGCATCCTTCTTGTTTTAATATCTAATCTATCCAACACATTTTGGGGCCAATCAATCACTCCAAAACTGTAAGTTATGACAGGAAGAGAAAATTGGTTTATAGCTTGGATTTTGTTCCTAGATGTCAATGTTTTCAGGATTCATTTAAGTCTTTTAAAGTATTCCTTGCTAAGTTTTATTTGCATTTGTTCATGTTTTATTGCTGATCCTTCATCAATCCCCAAATATGTATACACTCCCTCTTGCTCAAGTTCTTTTATATCACATTCTTGTCCCAAACTGATGTTTTCCTGGTGCTGCAGTTTTCCTGCTTTAAAGGTTGCTTTTGCACATTTATCAAGGCCAAATGACATTCTTATATCATCTGAAAAAGTTTTGACAACTTGCAGATCTATTTTCAGTACCTCATCTTATGAGCTATACAGTTTTAAATCATCAACAAAGAGAAGATGAGAAGTCTTTAGACTTTGTTGTTTTCTAGGAGTCAAATTATAGCCATGGCCTAGGCTGTTAAATAGTCAGCTTAATGGATTAAGGGCAGGGCAGAATAGCAGCAATGACAGTCACCTTGGAATATTCCCTCTTTGAATTTTTATTCCTAAGATAATAATTTGTTCTTTATCATAGCTTAATTGCAAAGTGGTCTTCTACTGTTTCATGGTCACTGTAATGTAGTTGATCAGTGTAGGATGTATCTTATACATTTTAACCACTTTTTTATCCATGAATGTGGGATACTATCAAATGCTTTTTTGTAGTCAATCCATGCTATACTTGGATTCTTCCCTTTTTTACAGTTTTCCACTATGACTTTATTTAACAACAAATGATCCTTTGTTCCATATGACTTTCTTTTATTGCCCTTTTGTTCTACTGCCATATTTGAGTTTTCTTCTAAATGACTATAAACTCTGTCGGCATCAATTCCCGTGTATAGTTTATACTTAGTCAGATGGCAGGTTATTGGTCTATAATTTTTAGGCTAGCTTGCAGGTTCACTCTTAAGTAGGAGCATTGTTCTTCTGTTGTTTCCCAGGTTGGTGTCTGTTTCGAGTGTGCATATAAATAATTCTTACTTATGGCTAAATCTTTGTGCAAAGATGTTAATACTTTTAGCCAAAAGGTAGGTATTGCATCTGGGTCTGGGGTTTTCCAATTAGAGGCTTTTCTTAATTTTATCTCAATCTCTCTAGCTGTTACTTCATCCCATTTCATATCTTGTACCTTTAAACTTCTTATTCTTTCTTTAATTTCTTCTATCCATTTAGCATCTTTGTTATGTTCCACAGGATCTTCATAGATATTTCTCCAAAATGCATCTATTTCTTCTTTTTTTGGCTGTCTTTCAATTCCTTTTACTTTATTTCCCAATTCACTATAAAAACGTCTTTGAGTCCTCAATAAATTGCTTATTTTGTACTTTTCCTTTATATTTGTCTTCATATCTTCTAAGTGTTTTCACCTGTGCTGAAATTTTTAGTTTGTTATTTCCGATAGTGCATTACAGATCCTGGTCTGTTCTAATACTAGGCATTGCTTTTATTACATCTATCTTTCTTAGTATTTTTGTTGATCTTTTCCCTCTTTTATAATCTTCTAACAGTGACACTTTTTGTCTTAATTGCTTTATAGTTTTCTCTATTCGATACTTCCATTATAGTATTTGATTTCTCCCCTTTTTCTCCCTCACTACCCTGTGTTCTTGTGGTAGAACTTTATCAGTTATTAATTTAGCTGCACAGCAATATATCCTGTTTACATCTGTTATATTGCATGGATCTCTATTGACAATCCTAATTACTGTGCTCATTTGTTTTATCAGACTTCTGACTTTTTTGGTTTTATTGACCTTCTGCAGTCTATTTCTTTCATTGATCTTAATATGTCTATGTCCATTAAATCAAGCAGCTCTTGTCTTAGCTCATTTTCTTCCAAAATGAGAGCACATGCCTTGTTTTCTATTTCCTGTATGCATTCGATAGAAAGTTCTATAGCATCGTCCTGTGGCACATTTTCTTCAATTTCATCCCCTGCCATCCATTGCTCTGTCATATGGGAACTCACTGGCCTATCACTCCTCAACATTGACTGTGTCAGAGTTTCCACAGTTTCTTGTTCTTCCCCTTGTTGTCTGGCTTCAAGTGGATATTTATACTGGTTTCCAGTGGAAGGCTCTAAAATATCTTGATATGGCACCTGACCAAATGCTTCCTGTTCCACTGGTTTCCCCTTAATTTGGATATCCATTGCTCCACACTGTTGTAGTGCCTTCTGCATTAGATTTTCTACAGTGAATCCTTCACTATGCAGGTGCTCCATAATCTCAATTTTTATTATCCATTACTAATCTCCTTTTCTACTTTTCATCTTTGTCTTCATATTTTTTGTATTGTAAAGTGTTCCATTTCCAGATTCCTTTGCCTGTATTTCTCTTCAAATATTTTTGGTGCTGCTTGTTTTGTATTGGTTAGTTTTGCTTTCTCCTTTGCATACATGTTACACCATATTAAATCTATTTTTCTTTCCTATGTCCATATTTCTTCTTCAGATGTCTCCTAATCTTCCTGCTTCTCCTTACTTTGGGGACTCACTCCATCATGCTGTGATGTAATCTGTGCTAGACCTTCTACATTAAATCCTTCACTTCGTAGGCATTCCATAACTTCAACTTCTATTTTTTTAACTTCTGCTTTACTAATCTTCTTTTCTACATTACATCTTTGTGATATTGTTTTTGCTTTTTAATTGTGAAATTTTCCATATCTGGAGCCTTTGCCTGTATTTCTCTTCTAATATCTTTGGGGCTACATTTTTTATATTGATTAATTTGGCTTTCTCCTTTGCATAAATATTGCACCATATCAAATCTCTCTTTCTTTCCCATGTCAATATTTCTTTTCTAAACTTTTCAAAAATATCTAGATTTTGTCGTTTATATTTTTGTACTTCTTCAGATCCTTTTTCCAAGCAGATCAAAGTTTCCTGATCTATACTGTTTTTCAAAAACCTGTTGTATTAATGAACGCAAATTTTCATTTGCAGCTTCTGACAGTTCTTCCTGTGGAAGTATCCTTCTTTCCTCTAGTTTTTCGCTTAATCTTTTTATATATCCTATGTCTGGCAATTCTGGGCTTTTTGCATAATAGTAACAATGCATAATTTCGTTCTTATCCTCAAAAGGCCACTCTATCATCTTTACGGCTCTTATTTGGCCTATCAGTTTTTGTAATTTTTGTGGACTGCTACTTCTTTCTACAACGGGGGGGGGGGGGCTCCTCCCCTGGGCCTGGCCTGGCCCCATTGTAGGAATGTTTCCATATTTTGAGGATTCTACACTGTCATTTTTTTCCAGTCCTGACACCAGTGCACCTACCAGGATTGGGCACTTTTTTATCCTGGGTCTTGTGCACCCAGCTATCTTTGTTTTTGACTTACATCTGTCCATGATATATGCTATATAAATACAGTCTATATATCAGTGTTGCCTTGATGAGATTTTGTGGAAAACAGAGTCCACCTCATGAAGGCACTCACCAAGACTTGAGGGTAAATTCAGTTTCAGCACTACCACTCTCCTTTGTTTTCTGACTTTTCATCTCTCAATTTGGACAGTTTCTCAGTGTGATCCAGTGGATGATTAGCTAGGATGTTTTTGTCTTACTCAGTGCACCAGAAATTGTAGCATTCAGAAATATAATGGGTAATTCAATAGCAATCCAGCCTGGAAGACCTGTCTAACTGATACATTGTTTAAGCACTGCAACACCAGAAAATAAGTGGCAGTTTTGGAAAACTAGAAGGCATGTGCACAACAATTTCCAATATACATCATTGTAAAGTCAGGCTGCAGCCACCGAAGAAGGAAATAATGTAACCCTTTCAACAAGTAGCCATATGTTTCCACAGAAGTGGAGTTAGACAGACTGTTGATAAAAAGAGAGATGATATGATAATTAAGCTCACTCTGCAGTAATATTTTACTTTTGGTGAAGGGGAAATGCTGCTGCTGAAATTGGCACTTAAAAGAAACTCAGTTGAGAAAAGTGAATGCTAGTATCTGAAAGACATTCAGTTCCACTCACATTTAAAGTAAGCACCTGTCAAAAGAAGATACAAATAATTTAATAAACAGTACTACTCTCAAATGAAAAATGGGCAGGCTTTACAAGGAATCCAAAACTCATACATACATACTTAAAACTTGCAGGTATATGTAACAAATAAACTTTCATATTTTCATCAAACTGTGATTATTAACTGTCAGGGAAACAAATGAGAAAATATTCTCTACATATTGGCTTAGAATTGTGAAATTTTAGAGAGTGTGGGATGTGTTAGTTCTGACTTCTGAGATTTGAGATATAAAGTATAAGCCAATGAAATTATTTCTTATTAAGTCTGAACTGTAAATAAATGTAATTGTTATGTTCTCTCAAGTGTGGTTTAGGAAAATGGCCTTGTCTTTATATAATCGAGGACATCCATTCTTCTCTTATGTGTTAAGTCTTTTTCCTTGGATTAATATTGTGTTATTTGTTGCCCTGCTTTGAGAAATATTTTTTGGCTCCAGTATAAATGTGATAAACTCCTTATTTTGTTAGACATGGGGACATATTAAGTGTTTTTGTATATAGCATATATTGTATATATGCTCATTGACACTGCATGATTTTTAACACAGTTTGTTTCCATAACTTAGAAAGGTATAGAAAATTATAGGACACTTCTCTTACTTGGATTAGCACAATAAGACCAAAAACAGAAGGGATATTAAAAAATAAAACAGAAATGCAGAAATAAAATCCTTTAAGTATTGCCAAAAAATGGAAGAGTTTGCTAGAAGAAATATATTGTATCAAACACATTCTTAACTGATTTTCAGTTGAATACATTTTGTCAAAATGTACTTTTACCGAAAGACTTTCAGAGCGCTCATCATTAATGTACTCATAATACTTTGTGCTTTTCTCCCCAGACCTCCATTGAAAAGGGACAATTTGCTCACCTAAACTTTTCCAGTTAACAAATGCAAATAGATATATAAATAAATAAGCATGTAAGTAAGTAAATAAATAAACAAATTAGTGGATGTAAGGTAAGTCTCATAATGGGAATATAGTGAGAGCCTAAAATATATTTGTCCAAATGGTATTTTACCAAAAGGCTTTTGTGCTCCACCTGCCTAACTAATATGGTTACATTATTGGAATCTAGTTTATTTTTCCAAAATTTAGTCAAGACATAATCTCCCAAAACTCAAACTGCTTGAACATAACTGAGTGAGACTATACTAACTAAACGCCACCTACATGGATGAAAATACATATTTCTGCAAAAGGCAAGCTCCCCTGAACTCCTTATCTAGCAAAGTCCACACACTCTGAATTTATATATGATTGTTTAACAGTGGCTTACATTAAATGAGCTCTATTGTTTCTGAATAGCTAAAGCAGCACTAACTTGCATTTGAATCAGCATCAGCTAAACTCAGGAAAAGAGGGGATGCATAAATTTCCCCTGCAGCTGAGGCTCTGAATGATACACAAGGGTCAGTTGTGTAGCTACAAAGCTGGCAGATAAGTGGTACAGATGAGACTTGCAACAGTGTATGCAAGTTTTGTCACTTAGGGGCAAGAAAAAAGGCGAGATACATATGACAGCACTGAAAGATACTTAATAAACTTTGTTAAGCACCATTTTTGGCACTCAGTTATGTCACTCCATGTCCGACATAGAACAGTTCAGCAAGCATAATCTTATCTCAAGTTTGAATAATAATAAAAGTAATAATAATAATAATAATAAAAATAATACTATGATTGAAAAGAAGGGCAACAGTCAGCTTTGTATGGTGGCCGTATTATAACCTAACATTTCCCACACTGCCATTAGTAATGTCTGAACAGAATAATATATATATATATATATATATATATATATATGTTACTTTCATACAATCTGTATAGTTGCATCTAAAGAAAGAAAGAAAGAAAGAAAGAAGCTACAGATTTATATGTCTTGATGTGACAGATCAGATTGCCTAAGAAGATGCAGCCCTGATTTGGGGCAGACTCCATCAGTAATTGGTCTCATAGAGGCTAAGTATACCATGGGAAAAGGAATGCTGACAATTGACATTAGAATTGTATTCTAAGAAAAAAAGGTCATTCCAAAATTGATAGGCATACCTCCAAGGTTTATCAATAAAGAACTGTTAATGTCGAGCAAATGAGTGATCATGTTCTACCCATTGTAAGCTATATTTCAAGTGTAATGCAGTATTTTCTGAATATTTTAAATATGATGAAAATTGTAATTGTTTTATGTATTTTTCTGTTTCAGGGTACATTTGTTTTGCAACCGGATCACATGCAGGTATTTTGACGTTTTGCACTGCATATTAAATGTTCAACTCTTAGAGCATTCTTGCTGATATATTGTTTATTGTTTGTTCATTACAGACTTGTCCTTCATTACTCATTTGTTACTTTACTTTTGTATTTATTCATTAAATATCTACAGTTTCTTCTACTGTGAAAAACAAATTATCTGTCTCCTTAGCCTTGAAAGAATACATCAGTCAGTTACTCAGAAAATGTGATTGTATTTTAGATATGGATAACTTCATCACAGCTACAAACAAGTCAGAGAGATGTTATATCAAACTTAAATGCACGCTATATCTTCAGCTAAATGTAGACTTTAGAAAGATATATTTTGTAGCTTGGAAGTCATGTGCATTGTAAGGATATAGAAAGATCCCTCTTAACCCGATTGTGGGAAAAAGAATAGACCCTTTGCCACTGTTTAATTAAAAGCTTTAATTAACTAGCTAGTTTATTGAAACTATAACCATAAATATATTGGAACTGCCACAGCAAATACTTTAGATGTCTGCCTTTAAAAAGCCCTTGGCAGATATGAGGGATGCATAATCTGTAATGCTTAAGAATTTGGATGGGGAAGCTATCCACGTATAAAATGTGGTATGTATGTAGTGAGTATAAAGCTACATGCATATATTAAGAAACTATGAACACCTGATTTATACTTCTTCCATTTTTGTCATTTAAGGTAGGCATGTGACCCAATACAAAATTTAGTAACAAAGGTCTCTAGTACAGAATGTGGATGAAAGAATATGTAATACAAATAGTAGAGCTGCACAGTATGGGGGACCACAAATAACCGAGGTGAAAGTAACAGTTTTGCCAGGTTTTATAACTGATTGCAAAGCAGAATGGGGTGTCTCTAATAACTTTATAATGTCACTCACAAGACTGAAATACATTAAGAGACTGGCTTCCTATAAAGCAAAGAATGGCATTTGGTAAAGAGACATTTTGAAACAACCTGATAGAAACCACATTTAAATAAAAGCTCATTTGATTGAAACTAATTTAGGAAAATGTGGTATAGCAACATAATGCAGAGTTATACCCTAGTAGGACTATATGTAAATGTTTACCTGTCTGATTGTGAACATAGCAATCAGAGTTATGAACAGATGATCACTATCAATGTGATTTCTATTTGTGTATTATCAGTGAATCAATGTTTGTGTGGTATTTTCTCTTTTCTCCATGGCTGTCTGACCATAAAGTTAGCATATTTATGCAAATGTAATGTAGTGGAGATGGAGCATGAAAGAGAACAATGTATGTCCCATTGTCTGATATTTTTCTACTAATCATGGTTCAACAAGATGAGTGTTCAATTATATGAGTGCTCTATCAGTTAGTCTCACTAAAGTCTGATTCTTCCAAAAGTCATTCGATAATGTTATACAGACCTAAAAATGAATTACATAAACATCTGTAGGTAAATTGTGCCTGTGCTGTGTACACTGCTGCCTTAGACAAACAACTTCAATAAATGTTAGCAGTTATCCAATAGTCTTATGAAGTAGTTGTGAAATATGTTTCCTGGATACCACACTTCTAAGAATCAAATTATGATGCAGACAGAAGAAAATATGTGGTCTGTTATGTTTTCCTGAGTGTACAAATTCCCCCCAAAACACCTATACCTCCCCATCCTCACCTCATTACATTCTCCTCCACCACAGGCATCCTTAAACTCTTGTTGACTTGTAATTCCTCTGCCACTGTGTTACAGGGCTCCACCGTACTCTCCAGGAATGAGAATTTATTTGAACATGTTTTGAACTCTTTCCCTTACTAGGTTCTATACATGTTCCCTCTTCTTGTCTGACCTTTGGCAATAGCTCCATCCTTCATATTCACTCTCACAAGGCTTCAGACTCAATTCATATCTTCCCTTCTCTTCTTTCCTCTCTTCGAGGGCGTACAATGTCCGGTTGCTTAAGTCTTTCTGTATACCGCAGCTTCTCCATTCCATTCAATATTCTTGTAAGTTTGTATTCTCCTGCTCATGACCACTCAAAATGGACACCTTACTTCAGATGTGACCTTATCAGTGATCAGCACATCAGAAATATGATTTCAGCATCTGTGGAATCCATTCCCAGTGCTATATTTCCCTGTATCCATTTGAGCTTTGTCTTTTCATCTTCACATTGCACTGCACCGTTCATTCTGCAAGTGATCCCCACCCCTAGATCTTTTTCCTCTTCTGTACTTCATGTTTCCATACTTTTAAGCATGTACATTTTTTCTGGACTCCTTCTCATAAAAAAGTGCATAAACTGGTGCCTCTTTGCATTAAAACCCAGCTGCCACTTTTCTATCTGCCCTGAAGATACATCAGGTTTTGCTAGATACTACACCCACCATCTGGGATAACAGGGCCATTATTATTTTTTTAGTATTCAGTTAATGGAAATGACCCACAATACTCTTTTTGTCAGTACTGAGCAGTGCTTTCAGAAGATATTTTTTATAGCAGTTATCCAGCTTAATGCAGTTCATATCTGAGAATGGATATCCATTGTCCAGGTCATATAAAATGTGTTTGATAACGCATTTGCAACAAGCAAGCCAGAAGCAGATTATAAAAGGTTGGCAGCTTGCATAGATGAAGTAGTTTGCTCAAGTAAATAAATAATATACCTTTACATATTGTTATTTATGCATAATACAAGCAAGCCTTTTGCACATTGCTTTTAAACTGCCCCAGAAGTATTAACAAATAATGTTTATCTCTTATCAAAAATAATATATTAAATGTTTTCAGTGAGACATGACTATATGTAAACTACATGTTTTTTCTAATCTCATGAGGCAGAAAATTCATGAGCCATATGGTAAATTAGGGCTTGATATTGTATAGCTTACATTTCAGTGATTAGCAAATAAAGTTTAAATAATTCAAACCTCAAGAAATTTTTTTCTGTTAGATTCCTAGTGAGATCATATTTGCACTTTGCATTAGAAAGTATATATTTTAGTAAATAAATTAACTAAAACATTTACTTGAAATCTGTATGTTAACAGCATATTTTTAATTTTCTTAGATACTGAAGAGTCCTACCATATTGATAATGGTTTAATGTGTTTTGCTTACAGTCCTTAAATCCACTCTTAATTCTTGTATTCATCCCGATCTGTGACTTTGCCGTTTATCCTCTGGTGAATATGTGTGCTAATTTCACGTAAGTATCAGTATTTTTAATAAACAAGTGTGAGTTACTCATTTATACTATTCATGACTAGTTATTAATAGTTATTAATTCATAATGGTTGTATAATTCTTGTTTAGGGAGAAGTCACTAGACACTTCATTGTTGCATGAAAGCAAAATTCCTTTAGAATATATACATATGCTTATATCAAGAATACACAAAAATACACAGCTACCTTTATCTCATTGTCCATATTACATATATGCACGTGTGTGTCTGTGTGTGTGTGTGTGTGTGTGTGTGTGTGTGTGTGTGTGTGAGAGAGACACACACACACACACACACACACACACACACACACACACACACACGCAAGTAGCATAACCACAGAGCTAATATGTTTAGTAAGAAAGTAGGTATGGGAATGCAATGATACACAGTCATGGACATGTAGAAATATAACCCCCCTCACAAATATTTGTTGCTCTGATGTTAATATACTAGCATTAAATAACAATGCAACTCTTCATTATTGTATAGTTTTAGTATATATTTGGATGCAGCGTAGTACATGGTATAGACGTCAGATATTTTACTTTTCAGTCTTTGATTCTCTGTTATGCACCCAGGGAAATGGTTACAGTACTAAAGAAATCAGGAATGATACATGATTATGAGGTGTCCTGTATCTTTAACAGGATATTGTACATTTCATGTGTCCTGTATCTTTAACAGGATATTGTACATTTCATGTGTCCTGTATCTTTAACAGGATATTGTACATTCCATGTGTCCTGTATCTTTAACAGGATATTGTACATTCCATGTGCCCTGTATCTTTAACAGGATAGTGTACATTCCATGTGTTCTAAATGGTTCAAAGCAAGCAGAGCAGCTATGCACAGACATGTAAATGGAATTTGAGGTATGCTAATTTCTGTTACAGTAGCAGAACAGTAATTTGCTACAAAAATCTAATTTGAATTCTATTTTTTCCAAGACTATTCCAATTTCATACAAATTCAGAGTAATCTATTTCTATCATATTGATTATTTATAGCCCATGATGACATAACCCACACCACTTAAACACTTGCTGAGACTCTCAGACCCATAAAACAATGCACACACACACACACACACACACACACACACACACACACACACACACACACACACACACACACACACACGGTTTGGTTAACAAATGCACTTTGGTCAACTAAATGGATGATAGCTGTGCAAGACTGCACAATTCTCGGGTCATGAGTGGGAATATTCCCTTTCCCCAATTTTGTGTGACCTTGGACTTAGTGTACATAATTAGCAGGGTTTTGGGGGCATAGCACCACACATGCGGGTTCAGGGGGACTTGGCCCCTTCAAAAAATGATTTTTATTTTTTTTATATTAAGTTTAGCATGTACTGAGATGGTTTCTCAGTGCATATGTAGTATTGCATAGAGTAGACATTCACGTTTTGATGTATTATGGTTTCCATTTTGGACATTGACAAATGTGATTGTCAATGTATGCTTAGATAATCATAGATAGACAGATAGATAGATAGATAGATAGATAGATAGATAGATAGATAGATAGATAGATAGATAGATAGATATGCATATATGTGTATATTATGATTGTGACATAGCACTGTTTAGAAGTGTGTCCTTTGGTATTAAAAGTTTCGGAAAATACACCAACATGTGCTCAGAGACAAAGACCCCCCCCTTAGAATTTCAGTGAAGATAAGGAAGAAAAATCCATCTTCTTTAAAAGCGAGAGACTTCTCATTACTGGGAGGAAGATGAAGACTCTCACCAGAGGAAAAGAAGAGATTCAGAGAGTATTTCAATAGACAGAGGTATTTTTGCCTCAGAGAAGTAAAATATAGTGGAAGACAGGTTCAGGTCTGGAAAGCTTGGACAGCATTTCTGTACCTGGAGAAGGAATAGAGACCGAAAATGAAAGATTTATTTGTTTATTTATTTATTTATTTGACTTTTTACCTGGGTAGCCAATTTTCTCAGCCTAAGGCCAAAAACTGGCCATTCGTCAAAATAAACAAGCGTACAGTTTTATTTATTTATTTAATCATCTCATTTAACACATAAGTGACATTTAAACAATACAGTGGTAAAGCAGTGCTTTGGATACAAAGTAAATCTAATTTATTAATTTCTAATATATACAACAGTATCAGAATATTTAAGAAAGCAGAATAAATTAGAACCGTGAAAGGAGCAAAGGATCTTAGTATTTGAGTTAGAGTGCAGAAGTGTTAAAGTAGACTTAAGTGGTGTGCCCTAAGGGGTTAACAGGTACATTCTTCTTGTATAGCTTAATGTGAATTTAGTATGGAGTAGAACTTGGAATAACTGGATGAGGCTTTAATTTCAGATGGGTTTACTATGTTTGGACCCAAGAACTGAAAAGGCATGGTCAGAGATATGTAGCTGGATTATGGGAGTTGTGTTTTAGGGTTACAGTTTCTTAGAATGTTTGTGGGAGTATACCTTATTAGTTTTGAGGTTAAAAGGGACAGTATATTCATGCTGGAGTTTGAATAGTTGAGATCCAAGCAGCAGGTCTGCTCTTTGATTAACTGGGAACTAGTTTTCCTCTTTAAGTGTTATACAGTGATGTTCATTTCTTGGGGAATGGGTACTAAATCTGCATATTTTGTTTTTTAGTGGTTCAGTAGTGGTGGAGTTTTTAGTAGAAACTGTTGATATAATAGTAAGTCTGAATTTGAGTGGAATACATTTTCTTATTGCAGACCTGGTGGAGTGTGAAAAGAAATGGGATATTTTTGTGCCCAGAAAAGTAGGGGATTGTTTTTTTACATGTATTATTAAAATGCAGGTAGAAGTTGATTAAGGGGGATGTAACTAAAGATACTCAAAAGAGGAGACTTACTCTAAAGAATGGTTGTTGTGATCATAGATTATTACAATTTTCTTGGATATGTTGAGTTTTTGTTTAGTCCCCCAAAAGCAAAGGTTTAGTTTGGATGTATTTAGTATGCGTTTTTAGTAGTAATCCATTCACTGAGGAGATTAAAGTCAGATTGCAGATCTTGTTGTAAGGTAGTTAGGAAATGGTTGGATTGGTAGAGGACCATGTCACTTGCATATAGACGGGCAAAGGTGAACTATTCCAAGGTTAGAACTTGGCAAAATGTTAATGCACTGAAACTGCCTGAGAAACACATTCATTGATCTGGCCCTTCTCTGATTGTAATGAAGTTCCTGTTCACTATGTTTCAAGACGAACTGTATTCGAATCTTTTTTGGCACTTTATAAGCATGTGACTTCTTCTGTTAGATAAAACAGACTTAAAAGCAAAATGTCAAAATGTGTAAACTAAAAACAAATTGCTTAAAGCAAAACTCAAGAAAGTAGGAATGCAGTTAAGACCAGTACTCAGATTTTAGCTCACACTGAAATGTTTTATGAATTTACAGCCCTATTGAAGAAGCAAGATACATTGACCAAAGGTATATAATGGAGGAACTCTGAATGTATAAATAAAGAAAAACTGTGTGCGTACAAGTGAGGATCTTGAAAAGGCTGCGAGTAAAGAGGTACAAAGATATAAACAAGAACTGAAGGCATATATAGGTTCTGAAAGAGGAATTTGAAAGGAATGAGAACGTGCTAATGTGCTTTAGGCAGAGTTTAAGACACTGACTGAACAATTACAAGTCTCTAAAAGTGCAAAGAATAGCAAATCACATTGCTGTGACAGATCTAAAAAAGAATGTGATTCTCTCAAGCAAAAAGAGAACAGCAAAGTAATTCTTGCCCTGAATCCTCTGAAGACAACCAAATGTGACTATGCTATATATAAAACTAGTGAGTATGAAAGTATTGTAGAACAAACAAGTATAGAACCTAAAGTTATAGAAACAAACTTAAGAAAAACTAACACTGTACAATATGCCTTGTTTCTACCTAATGTAGAATGTAGTCCAGGCTTGGAACCTTAATAAAAGACTTACTTCCTGCATTTGATATAAATTCTACTCAAAGGCACACACTTAAAAATAAAAAGGGCATGAAGAATTGTAATTGTGTTGCTTTGTTTTTTTTTTTTTCACAACAAGAAGAGGAGGGTATTCCTGCAAAAGAAACCTCACTCATTTGAACCAGTTACAGAGATGCATCCCATGAAACACAATTATATCATGGAAAATGAACTTATATATAAAGAAGGAGAAATTATGTTCAAGTATAACCATGTTCTGCTGTAACATAGGCAATATGTTACAGCAGAAACAGTACCACACTAAAGTCAGATTTGGTGAACGAAAACATATGAATTATGGCACACTCACAAAGTCTGTTATACAGGAACTAGATTAAAGTCAGGCAATGAAACCTGAAGACAAACGTGTGCAACAGAGGGTGGGTAATGACACCCATAACACCCAAGATAAGTCCTCCTGTGAAGTGTTTAAACATCATGAGATGGAAAAACATATGACACAGCAGCCTAACAAATCCGAAGTCCAAGTCAGCAACCTTGAGATATGCTGCACCAAGTTATGTTTTAACTAACAGAGGAAGTCACATGTTTATACAGTGCCCAAACTGACTAACACAAATCATCCTAAAAAACAAATGAGCAGGGTCAAATCAATGAATGTTTTGCTCAGCCGGTTTCAGTGCTTGAAAAGTTTGCCAAGTCCAATGTTGCTATTGTACCTTTTACTGAGGTGTTTAAAATAAAGAAAGTTTGCTAAGAGAAAGTCAGTAGTCTTAATTTTCTACACAAAGAGTTTGCTGACTTAAATATATCTTTAGTGCCTGAAGCTTCACTGGAGGTTATCATGAAGAATAACAGGAACCTGGAGAAGCCAATTTTGCATATGCATCTGTAAATGAAAGAACTGCATCTGCAAATGAAAGAAATGTTATCTAAACATGAAAGAACTACAAAACAAAAATAATTAACTCTTTTATAGTGCTCATAAGACTGAGAAAGACACATTCATCAAACTTTAATGAAGCTGTAATGGAGATCAAAGGTAGCGGGAAAAAGCAATTTGAACAACTGCAGGTCCCAGAAGGACATAAACAAGAAAAAAAAACATTACTGATAAAAGGACGTGACCAAACATCGCAGTCTATAACTGAACAATGATGTATGAAGGTGCAAGACATTTTGAGTAAGCACTAACCTGAGATGGCAAATGTGAAAGCAAAATTAAATGATGTTCGATCTAGTATGTTACAAGCTGAGAAGATACAAGAGGACCTGAAAATCTGCTGATATGAGATCAAATATGCAAAGGTTTACAAACCAAGGACATATCAATCACTACTTTAGGGGCAATAGAGATTGTGATTATGGAAATGGTACAGAAAATGGTGAGAATATAGAAAAAGAAAATTGAGTTAATTTTGACTGCCACTGACCTCACCAAGCAGACTAAATGGGAGCTCATGTGGAAAATGCAATTATGGCAGATGTAGACATGACACTGCTGGTAGTCATGGCAGATGTGGACATCTAGAAGAAGTAGCATTACCATCAAGACAGGGATCCAACTACAGTGGACATTGGCTTTTAAAATGAGGAGCTCATACCACCAAGTATGAGCTAGATGGGGGAAGTATGTGATATACTATCCCTAGATGTTTCACATGTTGTATTGAAAGATGCAGAAAGTACACCAAGTAATGTTCAGCGCTAGAGCAAGCTCTTAGAATTCCAGAGTGGAGAAGGAAGAAATGCTTCTTTCTTTTTAAAAAAGATACTTATTGTTAGGAGGTGGCTGAAGACCCTTACAAGACAGTAAAATACACAGAGAATACCATGGCAGACAATGGTACTCTGGCTGTAGGGAAAGCAGAATGCAGGGAAAAAACAGGATACCAGACAGAGCAGCGAAGCTCAGAGGAGAAGGCTGGGGCAGATAACAGTGATTTAATAGCCCCTGGTAATCTTTCAGCTGAGCCTGTGTAATACCCTTTATCTGTGTCTTTCTAATACTGAATCCTGAACTTGACAGGTTGTAGCATGTGAGGGAATCAGCATCTATACTTCTTACCAGATGTGCTATATGCCTATGTTACCACTATCCTGCATTCCCTGTAATGACTTTCAGTTGAACATAAATGCACTCAAAGTCCTTGTGATGTATTTAGAGCCCTACTTGCTCATAGTCTAAACTATTTAAAGGAGTTTCTGGTACTATACATACCTTTTGCAATCTCAGCTCAACTGCCTTGGGGCTGGTAGTAATCCCTAGACTGATGCTCGAGTCCTCTAGGATGAGACTCTTTCCTCATCAGGCCCCTGCAGAGTTCACTGCCTTCTCAGCTCCTTGTGTGTTCATCTGAATCTAGCTTCAGGAGATACATCTCTTTCATAATGTCTTTGGGAGCCTTTGTGATTTTACCTAGTATAATATGACTTCCATAAAAAATGTTACCTGACTGTCACAACTGATCCCAGATACTTAAACTTTATTGAATGCAAGCTTTTGGATCCAACATAACCTTCTTCAGACCATAAAAACAGTTTAAAACAAGATAGGAAAACAAAGTAACAACCAAAGAAAATTTAGGCTATATGAAAATGTGTGGGGTGATTTGAGATTTGCTTGAAATGAAGCAAAATAACTATGTGTAAAGGGAATTCTATCCCCCACAGTGGTCTGGACTGCCTGTAGTAGCTGCTATGTCAGTAAATGATTCAAGGAAACTCCCAGTCAAAATAAAACAAAATTTGTTGTTTTATCACCTGTATACAGAGAAATTAACATCAGCGATGACACTTCCAGTGCAAACTGGCTACATACCACAAATTAGGCCCTAACATATTAAATTACTCATTTTAGGTCAATGAAAGTCTCTGCAGAAAGTCCTTAGTCTGTAAACATTTTGCAGAGTCCTGTAGTACAACTTGTCCTGGGTCCTCATAAAAGCATGTTATTACTTCATGGTTGACTTATCCATTGCTTTTTGCTTGAAATGGCAAGTGCCCTACTTCCCACTAGTTCAGTCCCAGTAAATAGCATTACCTTCTCTGAATCCTAATTCTAATTATAAAATCCCCTCTGAGTCTCAAAAGCCAAGCTAAAACCATGCTGCCTAACCCTAATCCTAAAACTCCTTCTCACTGCCTAAGCATAAATTCCCCTCCCCCTCAATAAACCTAAATTTCCCAAGTGCTCTCTAAACTTAGCTTCTTTAATTGCTCCCTAACCCAAAACTCTCTGATCCCTTATGGATTCTAAACTACCCCCTGTGCTCTAAACCTAAATTCATCAATTGCTGCCTAACCTTAAACTCCTCTCCCATTCCCTAAATCTAAACTATCTCCTGCCCCCTAGACTCAAATTCCCTGATAAATGTCTAAACCTAATTCCAAGTCACTCTTCCTAACTATATCACTAAATTCCTTAGTTGACACCTAAACCTATCAGTTAAACTCCTACTCCCTCCATCCTGCTCCCATTGGCTACATCTTCAGGAAGCAGCAGCTCCACTGTCACTGCACAAATGCCACACGTTGCCAGAATACATAGTCAGTTTTAAGTGCTGCAAAGTACTTAAGTTCTACTCTGTGAGACTAGAGTCTGCGAGCAGCTGGGACTAGAACACTGGTTCCAGACCCACTGTCATGTTCAGCCACAGTACTTTCAACTAGAGTCTCTAAAATATATAACTCTGTCACAAATGAAATAAAAGTTGTACAAAATTCTTTTTTATGTGCGGTAAAGCCACAGTAATGGCCAGATACTAAGATATCTTGGGAGTGGAGTAACACACCATGCTGAACAGATACTTCATGTCTGATTTCAAAACATATGCCTCCACCAGTCTCCAGTCAGTGTATGCTAATAGTGACTGGTGAAACTCTAAGGCTGATTCCAAAAGTGGAATTAGGCTCACTAGTTAGACTAAAGTCATTATTGTCCATTGTTGAAACTCACCAAAGAACAAGATGACTAAATGGAGAATCCCATTCATGTAAATGGGAAGTATCAGAAAAGCAACAGCTCCACCTGTATGTGGGACTAGGTAATACAGGTAGTACCTACTGGCAAGCCAGACTGCCCACAGTAGTTCCACAGATAGTTGGAAATGTACTGCAATAGTCGGAAGATGAGGATGTGGAAGCCTGACTCAACATCCCCTGAATGCCAAGTTTTTTGTAGTCAGTATAACATTAAACTTAATAAGGCCTTATTAATTTAGGCAATTCTACTCTTGTGTCCCAGCTCAAATGTGGCATTTCCCTATTTGTATCTAATGTAATATATATTGCTTGACATTATTCTAACTTTGTGTTTGCAACTTGTTACAGTGCAAAAATAATCTATCAAATAGTTTGATTTTCACTTCATCTTGAACATTAAGAGCAAGTCAAACAGATGCAACTTGTCACAATGTAGAAAAATACATCAACTGCTTCCATTTTCACCTCAACTTCAATATTAGGAGTAAGCTCAACAGCAAGAAAGAATCATCCAGTGAAATAAAAGTCTAACTCTTTCCTTAAAATAATGCAATATATATCATGTACCAAAGGAACGTAACGATACTGTAATAAATATTAAAATTAATAAGCAGTAAAATTAGCAGCAGAGTATTATACACATTTTGAAAAAAATTATAATTGACTGGCAGTTGTTGATTGTTGAAATTCTGAAGAAGGGGTAAATATTCAGTAAGTAGTACATAAAGCTGTAGACAGCAAACATCAATATTCAGCATGCAGAAATAAATGTATTATATACACATCTTATGTCAGACTAACTTCTAATTAACAGCAAATTAATAAAGTAGATATAAGAAATTTGAAGGAAATAAAGCAATAGTTTTGACTGCATATCCCAGAGGTTCCTGCTATGATAAGAGTTGATAAAG